>NC_053167.1:40126772-40412530 GCF_016835505.1 Polypterus senegalus
ATATCTGATGTAAGGTTCACAGTTTACATGTAAGTTTGATACTGATTTTTTTAATTAGAATTTTTACTGGTTTATATTTATTCTTGCTGCTGTAAGATAAGACACTATATTTCACCCGACCCGACATAGATTCACATGGGAGGCACGGGTAAAATAAAACAAATATTTATTTTTCTTCACCTTGGGCTACGCCTTCCTCGTACCCACAGACACAACACAGTCCCAAGCACAGCACAACAATAACACCAAGCACTTTGTCTTCCTCCACCACTCCTCCCTGGCAACTTTGTCCTCTTCCTCCCGATTCTGGCTCCTGAGTGGTGGTCGCTGGCTACCTTTATTGGGTACCTGGATACTCCAGGTGCTTGATTGCCGACATCTGGCTGCACTTCCGGGTGTGGTGAGACCAATGCCCAAAAAGGGCCAGCAGCTCCTGCTTCAGCACCCCCTGGCGGCGCCTGCGGAACCCAACAGGACTGCACCGAACTCCAACCCCCATGAAGCCCTGGAGGAGTTTGAGGCACCGCTGCAACCCAGGGAGGCTGCCATCTAGTGTCCAGGGGGAGATACTTACTTACTCCTGCATTTTTGGCAAAATATTGCTACCATATTTCCAGAAAATTAGCACAGTACATAAAGAGGAAATGCATCCACACAGGATCATGCTTTGAAATTGAGGACAGATTAAACAAATAAACTTTGTTATTTATTTTTTCATGAAATCGTGAGATTAAATTTGTTTCACTGCTATCACTACCAATCTCATAGGATGACGTAAAAAAATATATAATATTTGGGTGGAGTGATATTTAAACCAGAGACAAAACCCTAGCTGAAACATCTATCTATCTTGTAACAATTCAGGCCACCACGCTAACACGGGACGATCGTTACCGCTAACCGGTCCTACTTTCCAACAGATGATAAAAGGGATAGGCTAATATCACACCCTGTAGAGCCCCCCGTACACGCCTTATTTTAAAAAGTTTAGTCAACCTAATGACTGAGCATTTACAGTCTAAGACAAAAAAAAAAACTAGTGGTCAATATCCATAAGCACATGAGGAATATATTACATCAAAGAAAAGACAGGAGGAAAAAAATCCATAACAATCCCTTTCGTCTGCCCTCACAAACCCAAAATAACCCTTATATGTGCTGATGTAAAAAATATACCTTTATACAATAAGAATACTCCCCCAGTTCCCCTTCCAGAGTTCACATGTAAGTCCACAGTTCCAGCCCCTGTGGGCAGCAGGTGAAATGAAGAGTATAATTAAATGCTGACTCCCAGCAGCAAAAAATCTTCACGATAAAAGCTATACAGTCAGTCTGTGCCATGATAAATAACAGTAAGGTCTTCGAGAAGCTCACCCAAGTCTGTGGGAAATAGCGGAACGCTCAATTCACCAGTCAAAAAAGAATTACTGACTTCCACCTAACCGTCAGGACTCTAGAAGCTCCAGGACTTCATCTCCTGGACCAGGCAGATGCTGATCTGCTTCGTTCAATTTTCCCTCATCTTCTTCTTGGCTGATCTCTCTCCCTTTAAATGGTGCACCTTAGGCAAATTGCTCCCCAAAAACAAAAAAAAGGAAACCGGAAGTCCCACCTCTGGGGCACAGCTGTCAATCTCAGTCTGTAAATACAATCCCCATAAAACACAATCAACAGCAGAAAAACATATTACTTTTATTTATGTGGCAGCACTATTATCTATGTATCTATTGTGAGACTTGCCCGGACACCACCACTACACACAAAGCACTCAGCAATAATCACCCCAATAAATCTGTTTCTCAGTCCTTGGCCGCCTTTTCTCTCCTCCTGGGAGCCTCATCCTGCTCCCACTCCCGACTCTGGTTCCTCGATTGCTGGAAGGCGGCCCCTTTTATTCCTACCTGGATGTGCTCCAGGTGGCTGATGACGTCCATCCGGCAGCACTTCTTGGCATGGTGGAAGTGCTGCCCTTTGCATCGGAAGCACTCCGGGCGTCTCTGGCAGGTTCCTCCGCCATCTTGGCAAGTGTGGCGGAAGTAACTATTTTCGAGTCCTGTGAGGCTTGAGGCGTCCCCTGACGGTGGCGACGGGTCCCAACAGGCCAGAAGCTTTTTGTTCTTCTCCCGTGGTCCTCTCCTGCTCCAGGGTGGTTGCCCCACCGTGGCCCTGAAGCTATTCCAGCTGTATTCCGGTCCTTTTAGGCCTCCCGACCAGGTAATGACCCTGGCAATCTGCCACACTATCTATCTATCTATCTATCTATCTATCTATCTATCTATCTATCTATCTATCTATCTATCTATCTATCTATCCTTGAAGGGCAGACCACCCTACAAAGGTCTGTCTAATATAATATATAGAAGGTCCCAGTATATCATAATGCAGTTCTCTGTTTCTAATGGGATGGGGTCGTCCTATTTTATTACACATTGTCGGCCATTCTCCTTTCATCATATTTCTGCCCATATAACATCAACATCTAGAGCTTCTTCTATTAGTAGGGTTTGCCCTTACACTGGCATGGTCATTAGAGCTGCTGTTGCCAGTGAACTTCCCACCAGAGAGTGTAATGACCCTCTTCCTGCCATGATATTCTAAAACAGATGAAGATTCAGGTCCCAATAAGGCCTGACTTTACAATATTTACTATATATAAAAATATAATATATAGAGCCCTGTTTTATGTTCAAATAACTTTTGCCATAGTTTAGAGCAGGGGTGCCCAATACGTCGATCGTGATCGACCGGTAGATCGGAAAGGTAGTGCAGGTAGATCACGTTGCATTCACAAAATTTCTTTTTTTAAATGTTAGTCTATCATATATCCTCCTTATGGCATTTGCCACTTGATTGACATACAGGGTGGCCAGTCTGAGATCTCTTTTCTTCTAACACACTGGTCATCACACACACACGATCAAATGCATGAGCTACTGCAAAACTCCGGCTATCTAAGTGATCTAGTTAGCCTTCCAATTTACATCGACTAAAGAAGGGATTTAAAAAAAAAATTTTTGGTTATGGGCTGGATGTTGAATTGGAAGAGGATTTTTTTCTCTCACAATGTCACAATCGAAGTGCGTTTGTCTGATCTGTCAATCTATCATTGCTATTCCAAAGAAGGAAAATGTGGAAAGGCACTTTCGAACTGTTCATAAAACTACGAAACTGACTTCCTTCCGAAAAGCGATCTGAGAAAGAGAAAGGAGAGGGAACTAAAATCGCAGTTAATCGGACAGCTGTCATTTTTCACTCGGCTGAATTCAAAAGCAAAGGCACACACACCGAAGCATCATTCCGGGTGAGTCACTCGATCATTAAGCATAAGAAGCCTTTCCAAGATGGAGAGATGATAAAAGATGCCTTCGTTGAGGAAGATGGCTAGGGAGAAATTCCTGCTGAGATTTAAAGACCCCTGGCCGGAAAAAAAGGAGTTTCTCCTTGTCATTAAACACGCAGAATACAAGCAACTTAATAACAATCAATGGCCACTAGATTTGGCATTTTTTTTCCAATCTGACCAACATTTTTAATGAGCTTAGTTTACAGCTGCAAGTAAAAGAGAAAACCATGGTCAATATGATAAGCTGAGTTAATGCTTTCAAACAAAAAATGCAACATCTGTCCTCAAAGCTGCAGGGCTTTGATTTGGGGAACATCCAAAACCTCGCGTCAGTGCTGGAGACGCAATGGAAGGCATGTGCTCAACTTGACAGCATACGCTACACAGAGCAGATTAAAAATTGTCTGTCAGACTTTATCTAATGGAAAAAAAAGTAATGATTCGAGTGTTGCCCAATGTAGTGGAGTAAGAGTAGCATTTCTTTTTCACAAATGTACTCAAGTAAAAGTAAAAAGTATGGTGCAGTAAAACTACTCTTAGAAGTACAATTTTTTTAAAAAGTTACTCAAGTAAATGTAACGGAGTAAATGTAACTTGTTACTACCCACCTCTAATACTCAGTATATATATATATCTATACTAATAAAAGGCAAAGCCCTCACTGACTGACTGACTGACTGACTGACTGACTCATCACTAATTCTCCAACTTCCTGTGTAGGTAGAAGGCTGAAATTTGCCAGGCTCATTCCTTAATGCTTACTTACAAAAGTTAGGCAGGTTTCATTTCGAAATTCTACACGTAACGGTCACGCCTACCATGTAATTGAGTGCCTGCCCATGTAAGGCCGTCCGTCAGCATTACACAATTGAGAAGGCAGCAAAAGAATATGAAGCGAGTGACGCATACAAGCATATTCATAAGTGAAGCTACTGCGGAAACAAAGCATGGTGTAAACCTTAAGTTTAAATTAAGTTCATAGACACGCTGCTGCTGGCGTTTGTCATGCCTAAGACGAATACGATATTCGCGAGATACAAGTTTACTCAGAGAATGCAGGGTATAAATGAGACTTTTGATAACTTTGTAACGGAGTTAAAATTGCTGGTGAAGGACTTATGCAAACGAAGATGAGATGGTCAGGGATAGACTAGTTTTTGGCACAAACTCAGCGAAAGTGCGAGAGAAACTTTTAAGTGCCGGGTCTGAGCTAACATTAAATAAAGCCGTTGACATCTCAAGATCGCACGAGATAGCACAACCACAGCCGAGAACCTTCGATGCATGTACTCCGAGCGGCTCACATGAACTGACTGTGAACGCAGTACACACACAAAAAGCAAGACCTACAAAGAGCGCTGAACAAAAAACGCATTACACAATTGAGAAGGCAGCAAAAGAATATGAAGCATGTGACGAATACAAGCATATTCATAAGTGCAGGTACTGCGGAAACAAAGCACACAGTGGAAAAAGTCAATGTCCAGCTAAAGGAAGACAGCGTAAAAAATGTGGTAAATTGAACCACTTCGCTAAAGTTTGCAGGACTGGGAAAGGTAAACCCATGCATGTAGTGTGTGATGTCTCCGATAAAGAGGAAGATGTTTATTGATGCAGTAAGAAAGGAACAACCTTCTGAAGCTGAACAAGCCTTTGTAGACATATCAATGGGAAAGCAAGGTGTAAAGCTTAAGTTTAAATTAAGTTCATAGACACGCTGCCGCTAAATATTCGCAGGCAAATCCACAACTTAATACCGGGAATGCCTGTTAAACATCTTAGATTCACGAGTACCGATTTGGGTAGTGAACACTTCGATGAATGAAACCTGTTATCTTTACAACAGTTGACAAACGCGGAATATAAGTTGAACACAACACATCTTCCAAATACGAACCTGATTGAAAGAAATAGTGATAATCAAATCCTTGATGACAGCAACACTCATAACAGTCACAAAACAATTACATTGACAATCATGTTACGTTATTTTAAAAATGTTTCCTTTTCTTTTTCACAACTTCTTTAACACGCTACTTCTCCACTGTGAAGCGTGTATATATATATATATATATATATATATATATATATATATATATATATATATATATATATATATATATATATATATATATATATATATATATGTAGGTAGATCATTTTGACCTGGTCATTTTAAAAGTAGCTCGCAAGCCAAAAAAGTGTGGGCACCCCTGGTTTAGAGCAATGAATAATAGTAGTTTTGTGTTGATTACTTTGTTTACAATTTTTTGATAATCTAAATAATTGATAATAAAATTGCAATGTGTTAGTCTAATCTGAATATACAACAGAACTCTACTCCTTTTTTTTTAATAAATCTATTTTAAAATAATTTTCATTGTGCTTGTTGTCCAGATGGGCTCCGTTACCCAGAATTGGATTAAGTGAGTTTGAGAATTTTGTGTTAATTTCACTTTGTTTTAGTTTACAAAGAGCTAATCACAAAGGATCAAAATAAATGTTCTGAAAGATGAATCCTGGCATCAAATCACCTGAATTGTCTTATGTGTTTCAGATAACACTGCTGGTATTCGAACCCAACGAACAGGGTTTAATCGCCATGAACAGAATGTTTACTTGCTTCCTATCCTGGTGGTAGACAGTGGGCCTCCAGCACTCAGCAGCACTGGCACGTTGACCATACGTGTGTGTGGCTGTGACACCGAGGGCACCATCCAGTCTTGCAATGCTACTGCCTATGTGATGTCTGCAGCACTGAGCCCGGGGGCACTCATCGCATTGCTAGTCTGCATGCTCATCCTCATTGGTAAGGTTGATAATCATTCATTTTAATTGAGGGATTCAAGAATACTGGTTATTTTTTCAAAATAATGTTAATTTCTCTTCAATGTTGGCAGTATAGTTGATGCTATAGTACTGCAATTGCTAAAATATGATTGTTGGAATTTTATTTTTGTAATTTTATTGTATTTGATCTTTATTTTATTTCTAATTTAGAGATTGCAAATGTTTCTTCTTTTTTAATGATACAGTTCCATCACAACAGAGGGTTATTTACTGTATTAGATACATACTGTGCTTGACTCAAAATGATACATAAAAGAAAATGATTTAAAATAAGTAAAAGCAAAAAAGAATGCAGGAAGTGCAATAACTGCTTCCATTTTTCAAAACTAATATGTAATACAAACCACCTGTTTTTTAAGGTATCTTTTGTACAAGATTGCATGAACCAATTTAAAAAGGTTGTCTGTACGGTTGCTGTGCAAATCTCTATATCCACTGCATCACTCTCAAATACACTTTTACATCTGTCGGAGCTAGAATTCCAGTAATGACTGTGTGTTCCATTACAGATTTCATCAGATCTTTGACTGATGAGGTTACCCTTGCTGCTTATACATATATCACTTAATCTGTACCTACAATATGGTAATGGAATAGCCCGGAAAGGGGGAGCGGTATCATAAGATTGAAAAAAAAAGCCTGACTCTGACTAACACAGTGAGAAGGTTGGGATATAAATTCTCAATAGAAAAGAAAACAAAAATTCAAAATGCTTTTACTTTTCAGTCCTGTCTTTAGGCAGAAACATGATCACTATTAATCTTACTGTATAAGTAAGTAGAAATACTTTAAATATGGGTGAGTATTCTGGAATGATAGTCAATTAAAAGGTAAAGTAAATTAGAATACCAAATAAAATTCCGGTACACCATTAACGACAAGAGGTTAATAACTAAGCATGTGAACCATGGGCAGTATTTAGCTCAGACCTTCTAAGTCTCCAGAGTACATCATATTACCTGATAGTCTTTCTGTTTTTCTAAAGAACAACATCAATAACAATTTATTTCTTGTATAGCGAAAATCGCACAAGGAATGTTTCAATGAGCTTTAACAGGGCCAGTTTTTTAACAGCCTCCCTAAGAAGACAAGAAAAAAATTCCCAAAACAGTTAGGTATTTTTAAATATCTGCTAGTAGTTTAATGTTGCTTGAGGATATATTCAAAAAATTTTTTTTAATAGGAAGCTGTAATGACAGTGGTTTCCAGAGAGGTGAGTGCTGGGTGAGAAAAAGAGCCTGTGTTTTTGTGGTTTATTAAAATGGAACCAAGAAAGTCACATAAAATAAGGAACATTAATACATTTGCTTGTGAATTACTGACCAGAGAAGCAAAATGACTCATTGTGAAATACGTTTAACAGGTTTAAATTATAAAACATGCTGAAGAACATAGAACTATACTTTAACACTTACAATATAGAGTTTTTATCTAGGTATGAAGTATTTATTAATGTTAGAAATCCAATCAATCGCATGCCTCTTGTGACTGTTATGTTCAGACCATCTTCTTACTAGGCATGTAATATACGTTACCAGTTTTTCTGTCATCTTTGTAATCCTGAATAACACAAACTGGGCTGATTGAATGGGGTAGGGTGATGAGGTAAGCATGGTCAGGAAGGCATTTTCATAAAACAGTATTTTGTTTTACATTACAAAATAATAATGCTAAAAAAAATTTTAAGATTGATCAAGTGCCTAATTTATATACTGCTTTTATAATTTGCAAATAAAATCTTCATTGTATAAGTTTCAAATATCTCAGAGCTGCAGTTCACACAGTACATGTCCATACCTGATTTTTCACTAATTGTTTTGTGTATATCCATCCATTATGCAACCCGCTATATCCTAACTACAGGGTCACAGGGGTCTGCTGGAGCCAATCCCAACCAACACAGGGCGCAAGGCAGGAAGCAAACCCCAGGCAGGGCGCCAGCCCATCACAGGTTTTGTGTATACTGTATATTGATATTCCTTTATTCATTCATTTTCAATGGCTTTTCTGAAGCCAGGTCGTAGGGGCAACAGTCTTAGCAGTGAGGCCCAAACGTCCTTTTCCCCAGCTACACTTGCCAACTCCATATTGTGGGATCCATAAGGTGTTCTCAGGGCATCTCAGAGATATAATCCTCCCATTGAACTCTGGGTCTTCCCAAGGGTCTCCTACCAGCTGGCCGTGCCCCTAAAAATCTCCACAGGGAGGCATCCAGGAGGTATCCATATCAGATGCCCAAACCACCTCAATTGGCTCGTCTTGATTGTCACATCGTTTGAAAAATTTAGTTAATTCCTGGAATGTCATCAAGGTGCTAGTCACAGGTATAATGTTTAGTAAATGCCTCCTAAGTTTGTAAGCCACCTTTTTACTTGTAACTTGAAGGACAAAGCTTTGAAACTGTTGTGGTATTTACAGAAGCACACAGAATGAGCGAAATAGAAGAACTGCCTTCAATTCTGCCATCACAAAACTAAATGAAAGTATATATTTGTGTCAAACAGAAACAGTGAAAAATTTACAGTTGTATTGTTTTTAATGCCTATATTGTTTTTTTAAAATAACTCTTTACATGTCTTTCACCCTTTTTCCTACAATAATATTAACTTTTTTGTCCATTGTTCTAAGGATGTATTATACCATCGAAGTATTATATTATTCCAATAATAATAATATGGCAAATCTATTATGTGCTATCATCTACTATTGAATTCTGCTCTGTACTTGTAATATTTTTATTTTACTATTATATTGTATTGGGGATTACTTGTGTTCTGTTCTGTGCATTGTATTGTATTAACCCCCTACTTTTGACACCCACTGCAGCCCAACCTACCTGGAAAGGGGTCACTCTTTGAACTGCCTTTCCCAAGGTTTCTTCCATTTTTTCCCTACTAGGGTTTTTCCTTCTCCTCTTAGAAAGTCCAGGCTGGGGGCTGTCAAGAGGCAGGGCCTGTTAAAGTCCATTGCGGCACTATACAAAAAATTAGTTGTATTGTATTGTATTGTATTATGAACCTTGTATTGCAATACATGATTAAGTGTGCCTACTAAGGATCTATATTAGGGGATGAGTCATCTTTGAATACAAGTATTATGTGATTTCTTACTACAGACTGTGAGGGGGACCCTGTGAGGTACAGGGTGGTAGATAGATAGATAGATAGATAGATAGATAGATAGATAGATAGATAGATAGATAGATAGATAGTTTTCATATTATCTATCTATCTATCTATCTATCTAGTAGTTTCTAAATCCTAGGTCAGCTATGTTCAGAAAAGGATCATTCCACAAAGAAGGAAAATATCAAATATCTAAGTAAAAACAATTAAAATTAATTAAGAAGCGATGTAATAAAGCAAAATGAACAGATTCTCATTGGGGTTAATTATTTAAATTTTTAATAAACTCATGAAATGATTATGTGCGTCCACCATATGCCTTGTATCCATACTAATGCAATGGCAAAAACAAAGCTTGCAATGGCAAATGTTTACTAATTTATTAGAGTATGTGAGCAGACTGGCAGAAAAGCCCTCCACTTTGTTTGGTGCTGGTTGCTGCTTAACAACAGATGGTTGTTCAAACATATTGAAAAAGGGCCCTCTTCTTAAAATCATTAGCGAAAAAGAAGGCTGAATTGATACAAATGCTCTCAAGCACAGTAAATCTTCTGTTTACAACACATTCTGAATGCAAAGAAGTAGTTGAACAATGGAAAGTGCCTCATGTTTGATGTTTCTTTCCCTCTTCTTAATTGGTAGTACAGAAAAGGTGGCTGATTTAAAATTTAAGCAAACTTGCAATGGTTCAAGTAATAAACTGTCTGGAACTTTCTGTTGTTGGTTAACTGTCAAGAAGAAACAGAACATGAATTTCTGTTATCAGTTTGAATGAAGTTTTATTATTTTTAAAAGCTGTTAACAACAGGGCTGGAGAACACATGGATAAAAATAAATTTTAATTTCACGGAGTTTTCACACAATGCTTCGTAGTCAATAGAAGAGAGAAGACAAACAGATGAAATATTCAAAGTGGTTTAGATCAGTGGTCTCAAACTCTGGTTCTGGAGGGCCGCAGTGGCTGCAGGTTTTCATTCTAACCCTTTTCTTAATTAGTGACCTGTTTTTGCTGCTAATTAATGTCTTTTGTTCAGGGGAACAAATCTTAATAAAGTAAGCCAATTAAAATGAAAGGAAAAAGAGTTAATTAGCAGCAAAAACTGGTAACCAATTAAGAAAAGGGTTAGAATGAAAACCTGCAGCCACTGCGGCCCTCCAGAACAGCTCTGTGTCTTTTTCTAAACTTTGTCTGTTTTTTAACACACAATTATAATTAAAATGAGGTAACTATATCATAAAAAGGCAACTTTTACTGGATAATTGTGCAAACATACAAGCTGGCTTTGATTTAAATCAAATGTTTGGAAAATAATACACATATCTGCTGTGGATATGTCACCTTAGTACTGCAATAGTAGACTCTTGGCACCTTTTTGTGTATTTATTGCATTCATACTCTTTTATTATTTCTTATCCTTCATTTTGTCTGATGGAATATATCAATATGTTTGCATAGAACAACTTTACATACATAAACCTAATTTGTGTTGCTGTCGTAGGCTGTTTTACAACCATCTGTACCCTTGCAAGATGCAATGTATTTACTGAATTCACACTTTTACATTACTTCTTTGCATTTTTAATGCCTGTATTGCCGTTGCGTTGTCTTCTAATTGCCCTTTATGTAAGAAAGGAAAATGAGTGCCCGGAGAAAAAAATCCATCCAGACATGGAGCAAACATGCAAATGCACACTCAGTACCCAGACTAAGATTGAAACCATAGCTCTGGAACTGTGTGGCAGCAGTACTAACTTCTGAACCACAGTCTTTCATGACCTTTCTATTAATATTAAGTAGTTTTATGTCATATACGAGGGACGTTCAGAAAGTTTCCACACTTTCTTTTTAACTATTTATTAAGGATTTCAAAAACAAATTAACATCACTTTTCTACATACTCACCTTCCTTTGCGATGCAATTTTACCAGCGTCGTACCAACTTTTTAATGCCCAATTACTACTCCTCCTGCCTTCACCATTTCCAACGAAAATTTAAAAGTGCGGAAACGTTTTGAACGTCCCTCGTAAAAACAAAAACTATAGATATTCTATATAGTATATTTATATTAGAATACAAGTAACAAGAACAAGTCCAAGTAACATTTTCAAAATGCTTCTCAGAAACTTAATTATCCTCCTTTGCCAGGTGGAAAAGAACCACAAAAAAAAGTCTTCTAAAAGGAAAAAAAGCTTTAAAAAATCATGGACGACTCCATAGGGGCAAACAAGAAAACAAGGTTTTTGTCCTTTAATTAACTCTCACACCTCAGTAACTCAAAACACTCGGCACTTTTTCCACTTCCACTCGTAAAGATGACGTCATTACATCTCAGTCTCCAGTCCCACTACATCATATTAGGTGTTATATGTTAGTTTGTGAATTCTTTTCAGTGAGTCGGACACTCAACTGCCTGACTTATTTGTGACAGATCACTCCTTCCTTTCAAACTGATGCCCTACCCTACATGACTAAGGCAAAGCCTCATTTTAATAGGAAAGTATGTGTGAGAAATGCATCTTCACACATCACACATGGACATGGTAAAGTGATTAACAGCTAGAACAACTTACAATAGATAAAACACAAATTGGTTGCTAATTAGTCCCAATTTTCACATCCTTCATAGACAACGGAAATGTTGTTAAAAAATTAGAGATCAATTTATTTTTATTACACTGAGAGTGCAGTATTTGGCACTGCTGCCTCCCTGAGCCTGCATTCTAGCTTGAATCCTGTCCTTGGCCAACATCTATGCAGAGTTTGCATTTCTCCCCATAAATTCCCAAAGCTGTGCTGGTTAGGTTAACTGGTAACTGACCCTTTGGGCATGAGTGGGCCCTGCAAATGACCAGTGCTTGATCTTCCTTGAACGTGTTTTTGGAATACACCACAGTCTCCTATATCCCTGAACTGAGATGGCGAGCCTGAAAATGTTCTATTATGGTATGTACAGTATATCATACCATTAAAGGATCAGTAAGACTGGGTGACCGTACTACCTGTATGCCTTATATGTTTTTGTTTCATGCTATTTTCTTAATACCCCAAAATTGTGTATATCTTTAAAAGTCAGTGAACTGACCTTTTAAAATTATCACTGCCATATCTGTGATGGAGCTGGAAAGTTGGAGTACAGCTTTTTTGCAGGCATTGACTTTAAGAATTGTTAATCGTACGTCTGCCAAACTGTCCTGGCCCTGCATCAAATGAAAGGTCAACCAGTTGACTTTAATTTCTTAGTTTCTTATTTTCATGTCTCTTTATATTTTATCAATTTTTAGCATTTGTGAGCGTCTGTTATTTTCAGAGATTTTGCACTCTAATTGTCTTGCCACTCGATGGATGACTACACAGTAGTCAATATTTAACTTCTTTTTTTACTTGACATTTTTTTTAAAATGTATTTATTTATTTTTGTGGCCAAAAGGACAGACTCCTCCTGACAGGTGTGAAATCTGGAAATGTCAATGGGCCTAAGTGATGCTTGGTTTACTTCTGAGATGGTGATGACATTTTAATGATACTGTCCTAAATTCTGAATCTGAATTGTCAATATTACTTTCTACCCAGCTCTTTGTACTCCATTATAGTGGCAGTAATTCTGGTAGTCTTTGTAATGCCACTGCCCTGTTTTTGCAAATAAAAGTATAGAACTCTCAGGTATGCTGATACTGTGCATACTATAACAGAAGAATGCCCCTTTGTCACATCTCCTTGCACCCAGAATTATGGCAAGGATACCAAATGTGCACATTTATTAAAAATGAAGTAACAAGGGACAGAATCTCAAGAGAGAACACATACTCAAAGTAATCCAAAGTAATATAAAAGCCTGCTGACCCAACTATATAGATCTTGAACCCCTGTTTATCACTCCTGTTTCCACCTCCAAAGTCTCACCAGGAACTCCCTTAAAAAGCTGTGTCTCTAAGGCAACCTCCGTGCTGCCCAATCCTTTAAAGGGATAACACAATCCCATCCATTCCTACATAGGACTGTGCGCTGTGCAGAGGCAAGGAAGTCTTGCTGTCCTCCCCGTCAGTCTGTAGTGTTTACAGGCATTTTACACATATGATTTTATTCATGGTTTTTATGCTAAGGGTATAATTTTTATGGTTTAAATTTTATTTTGACTTGAACTGACAAGGATTATTTCAATAAATGTCTTGTTTTCATCATTTATGCAACACTCCCAGTAGAGTCACATAACTGATTCAGCTGCGCTATCAATGTCACGGGATATGATTCTATAAATATGTCGACATTCATATCTCAAGTGTTATGTTTCTGAAATCTCACTTGCTCCTCGATTTTGGTTTTGATGTTTCAAACTCTTTGTCCCCTAAGTTCTGATCTCTGCCTGTATTATGACTATATTTCTGGTGTGTGTTTTACACCTCCTAGTTCACTTTTGTCCTCAAAATAATATTAAAACTGTTGTCTTATCAACACAGCCATCATTGCACCTTCTTTCTCTTCTAATAGAGGTCTAAGCCTCCCAGTACTTGGTGGTTCACAAACATTTTAGTATCTTTACAGATTCTCAGTCTCTGGCCTGCCTGCCATTCTTCCTCTCCGTGTATTGGTCCTAAGTGCCTCTCCAATGGCCAGGTGGTTCCCAGCATTTGTCCATTACAATGTGTAGCAGAGCAAGGAGACATAAAGCATAACAAGCTTTCATACTGCCACCAAGAGGATTTCTGCAACATTACCTGGTGTTCCCCATTATTCTTCCACCATATAACTGCTGCCAGCATGACGCTCCCTTGTAGGTCTGGACTGTTTCCATAACTAAGAATTAGGTTTAAAAGATTACCATATATACTCGCGTATAAGTCTGGTCTTGAAACCTGAAAAATCGATCATAAAATTAGACCCTGACTTGTACGCCTGTTCAAAAATGCGACACTTAGATTTTTTTTACATCATCTTGGATCCTCCAATCTCACACCAGTTTCTCAGACACATCGAATTTTGTTGCAGCCACTTCAATCACTTTTAATCTAAAACCAGCTTCATATTTTCTTCTGATCAAACGCTCCATCATAGATAAGGGATGCTCTTACGATAAAGGTCTATGAGGGTGTGAGATACAAAAAACACAAATCAGCGCAAACGTCGCTTTGGATATAGTTCCGGTAATACCGTGTGGTCACATAGGCACAATACATAGAAAAAGAAGGTAGTGTAGTGTGCTCTGTGGATACTCTCTCAGGTGGGAGTTAGCATATCATAATCTCTTAGACCAATATTATGAGTTTTCCACATTCGACTTGTACAACCAACATTATAAAATACCGGAAATTATACGGTAAAATCAAGCACTGCCTTATCCATGGGAGAACTTAAATGCGAGTATATACGGTATTTGGTCAATTGGGTTAAGCAGAGTAGTAGCAACAGCGGCCTCTGCTGCTGAAAATATGACAGAGAGGTGGAGAGTCATGTTTAGGCAAACAGATTATTATATATCATGATCAAGTTTTTAGTTTTGATTTTTTATAATTCATCATTTGCCTCCAATACTATTTTTTTTAATTGGGTAAGGTGTTTTAGAGGTCCAGGAATCTCATGGTTGCATTTGGTTTTGCACCTGACACATTTTGAACAGTGGTAAAATTCATGTTTTCCAATTACATTATTTTCTTTTTCTTATGGACATCACCAATTTGAGAATTATGTATTGACAGTCTTTATGCTATTGTCAAGCAAGGTCATCCAGAAGTGTTTGGCACATGACATCACTAGGTCAAAGGTATAAAGGTCAAGCTGTGCACTTCCTGGATGTCAAAAACTGGATTCTCCTAAAAGACACTTAGTCTTTGTTTTTTTACTGAATTCCTGGTTATGAAAAATGCTTTTTGAATAAGACTTACAAGTTTTGTTTTGGCACTGTTTATGTAATTCTTTTTATTTTTTGTTATTGGACATATGCCATTGGTATCAATTCTTGTTACACATCCTAAACACTGTTTACTTAAGCTTTGTCTTTGCTTAATATTTTTGTCGTTGTGACATTTCCAGGTTCCAGTTATGCTCAAAAGCTGCTGCTAGCTTATGTAGTCAGTACAATTATAGTTGTAGAGACCTGGGCCATTTTTCATTTATTTGGTACTGTGTCCGTGCCCTGGTTTGTTCCCTCCTTCCTTTCATGTAATTTCTTGGCTTCTTGCACTGGTGTCTAGGTTCAGGGTCAACACACAAGCTCTCTATGATCTACACCACTTATTCTGTTTCATTGTCATGGGGAGACAAACCAACCTGTGTCAGGAACATTTTATAAATAGCACTCTGGGAATATCCCTGCAGTACTGAGGCCTTAAGCTAGATGATCTTTATAATAAAAATTTTATGAGAGTAGACTCCATTTGCCACCTAGCAATACTGAAATATTTTTTTTTTATATATAGAGGCAGTTATTAACTTGAGAATTAATGGTGTAAATGGAGATTAGTAAAACTGACTGTGAAAAGAACTGTGTTATGGACACTCAGAGTGCCCCAGGATCATAGCTGTTAAAATGTCACCTTTAATTAATTTTTTGTGTGTGTTCTACAAAAATAAAAACTAATTTTGATTATTTTATGGGAGTTTTCAGACATAAGGACAAAGACAGAGGCTTCCCTAAAATGTTTATAATTATTTACTGCCATTTTTGCCACCATTTTAGAATTGCCACAGCAATCTTTCCCCTGGTGCACCAGCAGTGTGTGACTGGTGACATCATCAGTACATCTGCATAAAGGTCACTGCATGCATTCTCAGATTATTTGAGACAGATTTAAATAGCAATTTTGCGCTTCTTATTTTTTTGTTTTTCATTTGCATTAGTAAGTTAGCACGCAAACATATATATCTATACAAAAAAACTCTTACTAACTCAAATCATTTTATCAACATGTTCAAAATCTCATTGACGATATTTTACTGTTTTAAAGCCTGTAATGTGCACTCCAATTATGGTGAATTTACTAACCTGTGATAAAGAATAGAGAGAGCACACGCATTGACCTGGCGTCAGCTTCACACAGGAGAATTTATTCTTCCTGTTTGCTGTACTCTGCTCTATGCTGCTCGCGCAAGGAGCGCCCATCTAACGATTTCTGCGATTTCGCACAACCCAGGAAAAATTAATTGTGACATAATGGGCTTGGATTGACAATATTATGAATAAAATGTGCTTTATTTGGAAGCACCCCGCCCCCCTTCCCTTTCGACAGGTTGTATGTGAGACTTCAAGACAGCAGCAGCAGCAAGCAGGCACACCGAGTGCCCTCGCGCTCACTTCCCACATAGGCCTATATGGGTGTGATTGAATTTAGAAAACACATTGATGCAAATTATAAGTCTATATCATAATGTCTGGTGCTTTTGTGTTTGTTTTTATTTTGTTTTATTTTGCGAGTTGGTTATTAGATGCCGCGCCAGCCAGCCAGAGAATCCCCCGTTGCCCCTCTCCTCCCTGTGCTGCAAGCAGCAGGCACCTCGCAAATGGAGGGCGCTCTTACTCCCCGCAAATGGGCAATAGAAAACTGATCGGTGCCCATGCAATCCCAAAAATGCGCTGGCATGATGTCCAGGCAGCATGGGCGCATGAAAAAAAAATAAATAAATAAAAAATTTTGCCAATACTCAAGATGCTGTCCCCACCATGATACCGCCCTGGGCAATGGCCCATGTCACCCATATCAAAATATATGTTTATAGTGGGTTGCCAAGCTCATCCAGTGCAAATTCTGTGCCAAGTGATATGCCATGCTCTGCATCATTTTTAGTGGTAGTCTGTGATCTGAGATGTAGCCAATAAATAGTGCCTTTGAAGCATCACAGAGAAATTTTGTTTCTATGATTAACATTCATTATGACGCCACCACCCCTCTCACATCCTGTGAAACAATCAAAGTGAGATAAATATCAATCAAAGACAAGTATGAAAAAGATGGAGACAGACAAGCTTGTGATTTGATGGGACTTTGGTGCTATCCTGAAATGTCGAAATGAACGTAACAGATTTCAGGTTGATCTGAGTCAATAGGATGGAGGTGTATATTGTGCTGTGGCAGTGTTATGTGGAAAATGCAGTTTCAGTATGGGTGGATGGCTGTTTGGTGCCTCTCCACATGCTCACCATTACCGCATACATTGCATCCAAATCTGTAACTAAGGAACAAAGAAGATTTCACATCAAGTTTAACATGCCTCAGCAAGAAAAAAAAACTTCTGGTAATGGTATTTTTAAAGTGGTTTGTTTTATTTCCATCTACAGGTAGTGTGAAGGACATGTTTGTTAGACTATTGAGAATTGTGAGAAAACATCAAAATAATGAGAAGGGTTGTAGAGCCTTCAGCATTCAACACAAAGTCAATCAATGAGACACAAGGAATGCCTCAATGGGCTTTAACCCCCCCCCCAGCATTGACTCCCTAAGAAGGCAAGAAAATAATCCTTTTACAGAAAAAATTTGGGAAATGGGTGTCAAAATTAAATATAATATACAAAACAGAACACAAACAATCCTTTTCACAGGTCAAATTTATCATTGCCACCACAGAAATACAATACAATAGTGCAAACTACTAGGCAAAATGCAAGAATAGATTATTCCGCTTACTAAATACAGATCTTTGACATATGAAGATACATCAAAAAACAAAGTGGAAGCTAAATAACATAAATGGAAAACAAGAATATCTGCATTAAGAGCTTATTCTAAAATATTATTGATTAGACCCTGCCAGGTTTTGAAAAAATTCTCTACAGATCCTCTAACTAAATACAGTAATCCCTCCTCGATCGCGGGGGTTGCGTTCCAGAACCCCCGGCTATAGATGAAAATCCGCGAAGTAAAAACCATATGTTTGTATGATTATTTTTATATATTTTAAGCCCTTATAAACTCTTCCACACTATTAACATTATTAGAGCCCTCTAGACATGAAATAACACCCTTTAGTTAAAAGTTTAAACTGTGCTCCATGACAAGACAGAGATGACAGTTCTTTCTCACAATTAAAAGAATGCAAATATATCTTCTCTTCAAAGGAGTGCTGTCAGGAGCAGAGAATGTCAGAGAGAGAGAGAGCGTGACAGAAAAGCAAACAATCAAAAAATCAATACGCGCTGTTGGGCTTTTAAGTATGTGCTCCGCGATAAAGCAGCCACAATAGAAGGGAGCAATGTGAAGGTAGTCTTTCAGCATTTTTAGAGTAGCGTCCATATCTTCTAGACAAACAGCCTCTGTGCAAACAGCCCCTCTGCTCACACCTTCTCCGTCAGGAGCAGTGAACGTCAGAGAGAGTGAGAGAGACCGAGAAAAGCAAACAATCAAGCACCGCTCGGGAAGCACATCGCATATCATTGAGGAGTTTTATTTAATACGTAATACATGCTCTGATTGGGTAGCTTCTAAGCCATCCGCCAAAAGCGTTGTATGAAATCAACTGGGCAAACAAACTGAGGAAGCATGTACCATAACTAAAAGACCCATTGTCCACAGAAATCCACAAACAAGTGAAAAATCTGTGATATATATTTAGATATGCTTACATTTAAAATCCGCGATAGAGTGAAGCCGCGAAAGTCGAAGCGTGATATAGCGAGGGATCACTGTATTTGATTTTTTCCAATTTCAAATAGTATAAAGCATCAGTCTCCTACTAACTTAAAAGAGGAGAGTTAGGATTCTTCCAGTTTAGCAAAATAAGTCTGCGTGCCAAAAGTGTAGTGAATGCAATCACAATTTGTTTGTCCTTCTCCACTTTAAACCCATCTGGAAGAACACCAAACACAGTTGTTAATGGGTTAGGAGGGATTGTGACACCAAGGCTGTCTGAAAGGCACTTAAAAATTTTGGTCCAAAATGATATTAATTTGGTGCAGGCACAAAACATGTGACCCAGTGAGGCTGGGACTTGATTGTAGCGTTCGCAGGTTGGATCTTGCCCTGGAAACATTTTGGACAGTTTTAGGCGAGACAGATGTGCTCGATATATAATTTTGAGTTGAATAATTGTATGCTTTGCGCATATGGAGCTCGAGTGAAGTCTCTGCATTGCTACCTTCCACTCCTTTTCTAATATATTGATTAAGAGATCTTTTTCCCATTGTCCTCTTGGATCTTTAAAAGGGAGGGACAGCAAAATAATTCTATATATTGCAGAGATGGTGTCTAAGTCCTTGAAATTGAGCAATATTTTTTCCGACATGGAGGAGGGTGCAAGATTAGCAAACTTGGGCAGGTTCTGTTTAACAAAGTTCCTGATTTGAAGATAGTGAAAGAAATGTGTAGCTAGAATGTTAAATGTATGGTTTATAAAATGTGCAAACCTGTATAGTGCACAGAGAATTTCAAGTTTAGATTGGGTGCTGCAAAAACATTTACAACTAATGAATAAATGATTTAAAAATATGCAAAATGTGAAATCCGGCAAAAATTCTTGCAGCGTTTACCAGCAGGCCAGAACATGAAATCACCAGTTTTACAGACTATACAGCTCATGAACAACACACTCACATATAATAGATAAAAAAAAGTGTAACTACTATTAAATATATTTGTCACTAATCAGGTAGACTTTAGTGAATGCAGTCTCAACATGAGTAATATGCTAACAAATGGTAAAAATGCCTTACTAGCCATTTGTTAAATAATTTGTAATAGTTTAAAAGTCAGTCAGTCAGTCATTATCCAACCCGCTCTATCCTAACACAGGATCACGGGGGTCTGATGGAGCCAATCCCAGCCAACACAGGCCGCAAGGCAGGAACAAACCTCGGGCAGGGCGCCAGCCCACCTCAGGGGCAGGTTTAAAAGTACATTACATAATATATGAATTATCATTTCATGACATTTATAACTATATGAATGAACATCAACGCATGATCTGTTAAACATTAAATAATGCTGGAACAACTCTCCCATGCCTTAAGGCTTGTGGGGGCCCAGAATAATATATGGTGAATAACACTGGTGATTTGACATCCACTTTTGATATCAAATTAAGCCCCTGAAACTGATATAGGGCTGGGGTGAGATGACGAGGTAATGGCATCAGATGGCACTTTATTCATGGCAACATTTTTATGTAACTTTTTCTTATACTACAAAATAATAATACAACAAAGTTAGGTATGTACCTTAAGAATTTTCTCCCCATCCAGCATCTTATTTATATACTACCTTTAAAAAGATGACAAATATTATAATTATAAAAGTTTCAAATTTACCATGAGGCAGTTCGCAGTACCTCAGCACACTGCACATGCTCATTTCCATGTAGCATGCCAGTCCATGGTATTGGTGTTCATTTTCCTTATATCTATTCTGAATCTACAAAATTAATACAAATTAATTTATCAGACAGATGCAGCCTTATAAATGTGAATAGCAATTACATGCTGGCTTCAAATTTTTTACAGCCCAGAACATCTGTAAATGAGTCAGCACACAATGGCAAGTGCTCAGAAATATTTGCAGTCAGATAGTTACACATTTGACGTTGTATAGCAATCTATTGTTACAAATGGACACAAAGAGATTAAGGATCTTTGGGGCAACATGAAGTCTATCCACATATATTAAAAAAAACAATGTTAATGCCTATTAAAAAGAAAAGAAACATGGTAACGAAACACGTCTCCAAAACAGACTAACTAAAATGTCATTGCTTCTAGTAAAAAAGGAAGAGGAGGTTCCAGGCAGAAGGAAACCAGACGTGACGTCAGAGGTGACATGGATGTCAATCTTTCGGTCTGCAGAGAGAGGCATTAGTCAACAGTGAACTCTGGCTTTCTGGGGGAAGATTACAATTATCTAAATCCTTAAACTGTCCCCTATGCCCACTATATATACTGTAAATAATGCAAAGTTGACTCACTCATCAATAAAAACACCATTTCCTGTTTAGTTAAAGGGCTGAAATTTGGCAGAATGGTATATCTTATCCTCTAAGAAAGGACAGTTCAATAAATGCCCCCTACAACAGAAGAACTAAATACCCCAAAATCTCAAAAACGTTTTGACTGATTTAATTGAAACTTAGCGATGTCAAAGAGAAATTAAAGTTAGTGGACTCTTTTTTTATTCATTGATATTGGTTGGCATTAATGTTGACATGAGTGGACTGTTCTCAGGTACCACGTTCTTTTTCCATCTCAGCACAAAGAAATGCAAATGGATGCCGATAGCACAATAGTATCATTGACCAGGCAGAGGCTGTACTTTTTCAGAGAAATGCAGCTACCACACTATGCAATTGAAAGTCGCTTCCAGAAGGGAACTGGGAGAAAGTTTAGCAAAGCATTTAGATGACATACTTAGCATTGGGTACATGCAGTACTCCCTGTTCTGCCAGCTTCTTCATACTCCTCATGATGCGATATAAAATACATAAAATTCAAAGGATGAGGGCTCCCCCTACTTCAACAGTGGGGTGGGGAACATCAGGCCCTTGGTGATGAAATACATCCATATTTGTGGAGAATTAGGATGTCCCCTTGGAATTTAGACCGCAATGATCTGCTACACTCTGATTCACAAATTAAAGTACTGGCCCATTTTAAGCGTCTGGAATGGCTGCATGCCTTGGTAAGTTTAAACCAAAGGACAAAACACAGAAACAGGGTGAGGAGACTGGAGCTAAAGAAGGGCACTCCTATTAAGCAATGCTAGGGAGTATGAATGGCCCATTATGTGGTGTCTCTCGAGGATGCCAAGGGGCTGGTTGTAGATCGGTGTGCAGCTTGACACGGCGTCCCATGGATGTGGCACACCTTTCAATGGGGATGCAAGCCAGGAATTAAAGGCTGACTGCACCAGGTTTTTAGGCGCACAGGGTGGGGATATAGTCTTGGCAGATGGTCTTCCCATATCCATCCCCCACAATGTCCTCATAGGTCTTTTATTTCATCCTACCAGGATGTCAGTCCATCCATTCGACCTTCCATGTTGGTACTGAATGTGCGCCTCCTGATTGAGGCAGGGATCTCCTTGCCTCTGACCCCAATTATGCTGGCCTCCCAGTCAAGAAAGGGAACAGGGTCCACCCCAGCTGGAACGCCATTCCATCTCGGCATTCCATCACATCCTACACAACCAGGAAAACTAAGAGGTGGATTATGTGTAAATTCGTGCAGTAAGATATGACCAGTTATTTACTACATTTCTTTTAAATGCTGTTAAAAGGATATTTTGTTTGCAGCATCATAAAAGTCAAGCTGACAACCTAACATTTGGCATGAAATGTATGAAAGAATTATGCTGTGGTAATGTTTTACATTTCAATTTAAACGTTATCTAATATGTGTTTGTAATGTTATGTTAGTCGCTGTGAGGCTGAGGCTCAGAAGCATTCTGTCCGGGAGGGGGAGGATCCAGCCTTACCTGGGTGTCTTATGTCTTACTTAATCTGAATGTTGAGTAAATGTGGGGATGGGAGTAAATATTCTGCTGGGGTGGTGTGGGTTGGTGGCCTCGGACTCCGTGGGGCTCTGTGATGCTGCTGCTTCGGGCCATGGCTAGATAGGCTGGGGCCTCCGTGCCTCGGGTGGATTTTGGGAACGGTGCCTATTGGGGCCAGTAGGGGAGCTGGCTCCCTGGAGGGCTCAGGCCCCTCAGCCGTTCCTCCCCATCCTCAGACATTTCCCTCCTCCTGCTCCTTCACATCATCACACAAACATGCACATAGGGCCTTGGGGTGTGGGTAAGTCAGGGGGTGCGGGTATGGATCCCGTTTCCGCAGTCCTGTGGCAGCCTACACCCCAATTTTATTTGCACATTAAACACTTCCACAAAAAACATTCCACACAAATGCACACTTAGGGCCTTGGGAGTGGGCACACTCAACGGCATCCGGTGGGGGGAAATTTCAGCCTCACTCCGAGTGCTGGTGTCCACTTCCAATTTTAAACTGCACCTAGTCACGGAGAGTTTTGAGGGGGAGGTGGGGCTGTGTGTTGGCATCAGCTGGTGTAGGCCACATGGTGCCAGCACTGCCCGCATCCCCCCAACCACAAAATGCACCTTATCAACACACACCAACACTACATTAGAGCAGGCGGAGGGAGACTAGAGGTCTTATTACACCTCTGTTCTCAGTTAGCTGCCCGGGGCTGGAGGCTAGGAGTGGGAGCTGGCCGTCTGCCTGTGGTCTGGAGTGGTGGAGTTGCTTTGCTCTACGTTGGACGGGGTGCCTGCTCACTATTACCCCTGCGGAACGGGCTAACTCTGACGTCCAGGAATGGCTGTACCTCAGGTACGGCAGCACCGGGACCAGAGTTAGTAGGGTGTGTGTGGGGAGTGTGAATGGGTGTCTGGCGTACATCCTTGTAAGTCTTGGGTTGTATGTGTATGTGAGAGCATGAGGGAGGGAGTGTATGACTGTGTTTGTGTGTGACTGTATATGTCAGGTGGGGTTTTGGACTCCTCCCCTCTCCTGGGACATCTGGCAATACTACAACATCTTTGCCTACCCTCCCCTGCCTTAAGCATCTGTCTGGTCGCTCCCGGTGGCTGCCTGGTGGGATCTGGTTCCCTGGGCTCTGTTGGGTCCTCGGCGGGTGGGTCCCCTTGGGTCCCGTGCTGCTGGGTTCCGGGCCCGGCCGACTCGGGGGAGAGCGGCTGCGGGCGGGCCTAAAGGGCTTGCCGTTGATATCTCCCGGGACTCTGCGGGCTGCTGGTTGTGACCCCAGGCGTGACCCTCTGTGCCTCTCGATAGGGGGTTGGGGCTTCTCTGGTGACGGCCTCCCTGGGGTCTCCGCGCTCTGGGATGACCTCTGGATCTCTGGGCTTGGAACTCCCTCCATCTTCCGCACGTTTTTGGGGGCAGGTCTGTGGCCCTTCACACTCACTATTGGATGCTCCTATAGAGAAACCTTACACATACAAGCGTGCGTACGCACACAGGTGCTCACATGGTGATTTCATAAGTATGACTTGGACATCTTCAGCACATGATCTAAGGTTGTGGTGGCCCTAAATGCCTTAGTAATAATTACTGTATGATTGTCAGCAAACATTTTTACTTTTATATATCTTCATGTAGCTGATGCAGCAATGTTTTTGTCTTGTGGTTTTTTTTTCTCTTTCTGCAGGTCTAGAAGCGGACTCTGGTTCATTTATTGTTTATTCTATATGAAACCCCCTTCCCCCTTTACCTCCATCTCTTCCTTCTCTCTCTTCTTTTTCTTTCACTTTTGTCTCCGTGTCCGGTTCTAATCTTGAAAACATCTAAAAATATTTTTAATAAAGTTTTGGTATCAGGCGTGACGTCAGCAGAAGCTGTAACGCTCCACCTGAGAGAAAAACTGTAAGGCTAGTCGGCAGCATTCAGACATCAATTCTGATTGCTTCACAGCCGAACAGGACACGGTAAAAAAAAAAAAAAGCATTCTGTCCAGGGCCCTGACATGTTTAACGACTCTGTTGTCTATAGCAGCATCTCTCTAAACTTTGTTCTTCCAGACACTTAATCAACTACAACATATTTCAATTTCTTCATTTTCCATACTCATGACACATGTTTTGACATAAATTAGCACAAAGCAAGGCCAAACTCTGAGAGGGATGCCATAGATGCACACAGACTCACAATGTTGCGCATATCAAGACAATTCAGAGTTACCAATTAAACCACTATTGTCAATATTTTTGGAGGTGGAAGGGAGCCAGAGTCCACAGGATACGTGCATATTTCATACTAAGAATCAAATGCAAACCCCTTTGGGGGTTCAGGCATCAGCAGTAGTAGCCTCAACATTGCTAAGCTGTGTAGTAAATAAAGGCAGTATGCCTGTCTACATTTATTAGAGACCAAATATTTAATATACGACTGCCACAATTTGAGAATATGGGGCAAGTCTTGGCAATGACATCGAACAGTAAATTAGTCTGCTTTTCCTCAGGTCAAAACTGATTTGTATTTAGTACACAAAATACAGTATATCAGGGATTGATCATTTACTAATCATTTTGGAAAATAGTAGCTAATAGATTTGGTATATTTGTTAGTTCTTAAATCACTCAGAAAATGTTAATGTTTTGATTTTTTATGCCAGTATCCTGCAGCCTCTTCTTGAAATATCTGCAATCTAAGATAAGTATACTGTTTGAAAACCTCTTCTGAGAAATAGCCAACTTTATCAAGTTGTAATTTGATTTTGACCGAGTTTAACATTTTTTGAGTGATGGGAGTAAAATGTGCATTTGTTAAATAATGAGTGAATAAATGTGATAGTAAAACCAAGTAAAGTCTGTCAAAAAAGTGCAAAATTGCTTTGAATGGGCTTAGATTCCATCATTTTATTCCTCACCCCATCATCTAAACGTTCATTGTAGTACTTTATAACAGTGGAATCACAGACAATAGCATTTCATTCACAGCATGTGACAGATGGCTTGCGGTTTGTGCTTCGGTTTGATTACACTTTGCAGAGTCTGTGAACTCTAACTGTGAAGTCTACAAAGCATAAATACATCCATCTTGCAAAGGTCAATCTCTAAATGTCTCTTACCCTTCCCCATACATCTTCATTCAAATGTGTGTAGGCAGAGTATATAATAATAATGTGCAGAAACAATGGGGGTAACACACCGTTCTGTGCATCTCACTAAGATAGCTACTGTTTAAGAAAAAAAAGATGCTCTGACTGGTTAGGTTTATTACAAATCAACAAAATACTCTAAGCAGAACAAAAAAGTAAAATTGCTGAGGAGTTTTTATTTTCAGCACCTGCTACCAAACTAATTCAACGTCTTGAGTTTCAAAGCTAGTGCTCAGTTATTATCTATGTGAAGTTTGCACATTCTATCCTTGTCTCTGTGAATGAGATTAACAGGAGGAGTAACCAAATGCCAATTAAACAAAAAGAAAATCTCTCATAGTGTCTCTCTGGCCTTCCTAAACTAAGAGGGTCACCTTCTCTGTTAGGTTAATGGAATAATTAAACATGTACTACGAAGATATTTCAATGTTCCTTAAAAGTTTTGAAGAATCTGCATTCATTGTGTGTCGATTGGTTACCTGGAGAAAAAACAGGAATTGTAGTTTGGTACGTTTGAAAGAGACAGTACTGGAGCAATAAATAATTTCATCGATGGACGCGCACGGCACAGCAAACATCTTGCAGGGGTCAGGAACAGTCTCTGGATGGGGTGCCAGCTCATCGCTACCACTGCGCCACCATATTTAATACATGCTTTAATTAATTTCATCATGAAAATGATAATCAAGTATACATCTTAGTATTTAAATTGTTCAGAGAGCTGTAATATTGTGAATGTAATGTATTATGTGTCCTGTCAGAGGAAGAGAAAGCCCATTTAAGAATTCACACACAAAGAGCACACAGAAGAACACATACAATATGCAGTTGTTAACACGCTGCTTTAGTTACGATGGGATTTTAGAAACTATAGTAAATTTAATATTGATATTAAGATGAATATGTTTCCGTAAGGCACTCAGACGGTGGGCTACGAGTCACCTTTTTACGGTGACTTTGATATCTGACCACTTCTTTTTTACTTCGGGCACTGTGCTACTTTTTGTTCTTGAACTTTCAAGTGTCTTTGCCACTCTGTATCACTCGATCAACTTCCTTTTGTTGTTTATACCATTGCTTAAGCCAACAAATAGTATGTTTTTCCTTGCCTCCACTTTGCCTTCGCTGAAATTCTTTTTTTCTTGTGCTTTTGCCATTTTAACCAAACAGTGAATGGGGAAGGTGATATTTATATTGATTTGATTTGATTGAATATATTGGGTACATTCTCAGGCTTCTTTTGTGTCCAGCAGATGATAATAATAATAATAATAAAAATAATACATTTTGTTTATAAATAGGCACCTTTCCAAACACTCAAGGACATTGAACAATAGATAAACACATATTATAAACAAAACTAAAATACAAAACTTAAAATCAGACAGAGCAATTCTAAACAAGAGAAAAAGCAGTCTTAAACAAATGAGCTTTAAGTTTAGATTTAAAAAGTGGGAATGGTTCAGTATTTCTAAGGTCAAATGGTAGTGAGTTCCAGAGATGGTGAGCAGAGCAACTGAATGTTCTGCTCCCCATTGTGGTAAGATGGTGAGCAGAAGTGGTAGGATGGGGAGTGGTAAGTGGACGAAAGGGACAGTCAAGTGGATGGAGTAAGAGGATCTAAGGGTACGGGAGGGAATGGCAACATGGAGGAGGTCAGACAGATATGGAGGGGCAAGATTGTGGATAGCCTTAAAAGTTAACAGAAGAATTTTGAATTGAATGCAGAACTTAACTGGAAGCCAGTAAAGCTTTTGCAAGATGGGAGTGATATGGTGAATAGATGTGGTTCTAGTAATGATTTGGGCAACTGAATTCTCGACCAGTTGAAGTTGGGGTTGGGATGTGATAGTTTTAAGCTGAACAAACTGAGAGTGGCCTGAGAGATAGGATGTAAACCAGTCTAGTGGAGTGTAGGTAATGCCAATTGCAGCTAATCTATTAAGAAGAGTAGTGTGACAAATAGTATCAAAGGCTGCACTCAGATCAAAAAGGATGAGAATAGTAATTAAACCAGAATCAGCTGCCATATGGAGGTTGTTAATAATTTTGATAAGTGTTGTTTCTGTACTATGGAGGGGGCAAAAACCAGACGAGAACTATTTATAAAGATTATTTTGAGATACGTGAAAATGAAGTTGAATAGCCACTATTTTTTCAAGAATTTTGGAAATGAAGGGTAGATTAGAAATAGGATGAAAATTACTGAAATTAGTTGGATTGGCACCAGATTTTTTCAGTATTGGGGTTATTGCAGCAGTTTTAAAAGATGAAGGAACAGCACCAGTAGTGAGAGAAGAGTGGATTATAGCAGAGAAAAGGGGGGCCAGAGAGGGGAGGCAAGCTTTGACTAGGACTGTAGGGAGGGGGTCCAGTTGACAGGTGGATGGCTTAGACTTACAGACAAGATCTGAGATTTCTGAGAAAGTAGGAAGCTGAAAAAAGGAAAATAGGTGAGGATGTGGGTGAAATTCAAATGAAATACTGGAGGAATCTGTACAGAGAGACTGGTGTATCATCTGAATTTTTTCATTGAAAAAGGACATAAAAGGAGTTAAAATACAGATGATGCTTCCCTTTCCCTAGTCTACATGTGACTAACACCTTTATACTGCATGTGACATGTTTTTTAAAGATATGTTGCTGTTCTCCATGATGATATGAATGAGGTCCATAGAGTACATTTAATTTTATTAGTATGCTACAGTCTACCTGTGTTATGTGGCTGTGTAAATAACAATGGGAAGGCAGAAGGTGCTCCAGCTCATTAGTAAGAAAAATGTCTGCATACGCATGATTATAAATCAGATCTACATTTAGAGATTCTCACTAACTCTGCTAACATAATATTATTAAAACGATAACTGTAATGATATCATTTAAACACAGAATCCTAGTGTAATGTGTGCATATGACACTAAACTTGAATTAGAATTATCTGTGCTTCTTTAAAATTATATTTTAAAGCCAGCCATGTAAATTGTAAATGATTGTAAAATTCCTCAATTCTGTGAGCACATACCTCAGTGGCTTGATGCCCTCTCTTAAATGTGTGTGAAATCTGCCAACACAAATACCCAGAAGTGTAGGGCTTACACTGTTACATAAGTTTTACATCGTCATCATTTCATTTTCTTTCTTATTTTCTAGTACAGCAAGGTGCCATAACTTTCACAGTTTCTATAGATGTTATTCTTGTCAGTGGCACATTTGACATGTGTGAACATGCAGGTTATGATCAAATACCAAAGACTTTATTTCTTTTTATGTGGCAAACTGGGATTACTCCTGATTCCCACTAATCTATTTTATCTCTGGTGGGAATGCCTGTGTAGAGGCTATCATGCTGTGCCAGAAATACCTCATCAGCAAACCTGAAAATAAAATCTCTGTATGCCATCGCTTTCTCGATGATCTTCTCATAGAACAAAATCATCACGTTGATTCCCATCAGATTCTAGATACCGGGGAAGAACAACATGCACAGTTCACCTGAGTTATTTGGCTTTCACATAAGTTTTTACACACCAGCTGTTATACAAATGTATATAATATTGTTACTTTGATTGTAACATGTGTTTCATCAGAATCCATTTCTAACTAATGTGCTATGTAATAAAATTTCATTTTCAAACATAAGGCCCTAAAACTTCTAAGGAGAGACTTACATTGAATTTGTAATGGCTCACCCCTCTCATTAAAAAGCAAAGTCACACTATTATGTGAAATAAAAAATTACAAGCTGAGCACCTGAAATTACTTCCCTCAGCAATATCAGTTACACAAATCTGCTTTCCCAAAACTTATCACAGAAAATAAACTCATCATCAACGGGGACTGTGTGGAGAGGGTCTCAGACTTCCGCTTCTTGGGAGTCACCATTAGGGCGGACTTGACCTGGGGAACACACACTGCTGAGGTAGTGAAGAAGGCCCAAGAGAGACTCTACTTCCTGAGGGTTCCAGGAAGATTAACATCCCTGAGAAATTGCTGGTGTCCTTTTACCTGGATAGTAGAGAGCTTCCTGGCCTACTGTCTCTGTGAGTGGTTCTCCAGCTGCACAGTAGTGCAGAAGAAAGAGCTGCACAGGGTCATCAAGGTCGCCCAGCGGATAGTCGGCTGTCCTCTCCCCTCACTAGAAGAACTACATAGTTCCTGTTGTCTCAGGATGATCAAAAAAAAAATTCTTCAGGATCCATCACACCCAAGACATGTATTTATTGAAAGCCTGCCTTCTGGCAGACGTTTCAGATCCATAAAGCCTAAGACAAATAGACTGAGAAACAGTTTCTATACTTCAGCCATCAATATGCTGAATGCTGCTAAGTGGTCAATCTGACCGAGTGCACCTTCATGTTTACAATACAGCTCTAAGTCAACATTGGCTAAGGGACAAATGCAATATGATGTATCTATGAATGGAAAACAATGTTATGCTGTTATGGACTATTTTCTCTATATATTTATTTTTTTTAGTTTGAACTTGAGTGATTGAGTTTTTTTTTAATTTCATTTCTGCATTGGAAAATTGCAACCTAAATTTCATAGTACAATGTCTCATTGCTACAATGACAATAAAGATTTTGATTGATTAATTGATTTGATTGATTGAAGCATTTATAGTATTAGCAAATAACAAGATGACAATACATATGGAGAGCACACTCAGCCTGTAGTAGAGAGTTTCTGCAATGGAGTAAGCTCTCGCTGTAACACTATAGATGACATCTTCAACTGCCTTTGAAAAATGCAATGTGGCAAAGAAGGCAACCAGCAGGTGAAATAAAAAACAGAACTTACCACGCCCGTTTTTAAGACTAGGCTAGCTCAGTTAACTTCCACCATAGTCCATCTGAGGAGCAGTCCTTCTGGTGTCAACCTCCATATCACAATAAACTAAATCCAAGTCAAAAATATGATATTTCTAGGATTACCATATTTCACAAGCCAAAAAAAATAATACAAAAACAAAGAAAAAAGACAGCGGGGAGTGGTGTTGTGCCAGGAAAATGAGTGCAAATTCATGCCTGTCAGTGTGGGAAGTTTGCATGCTTTCAGAGGGTTTTCCTGTAGTTTTCCTCTCTCTATTAACCCGCTAAATGAACATTGGTTTGTTATAAGTGAATATAAGGGTGCCCATCTAGGATTAATTAATACTTTGCACTCAGTGCTCCTAGGACAAGATCCAGGTCCTTGCGATTAGGTAGACTCAATATATGGATGCATTATAAAATAAAAATGGCAAATTATGGTTGAATGAAATGAGTTCCTGCTAAAAGTTCATTTTGTTGTCTATTATGAACAAAACTTTATTTTAACTATGTGTACAAGGTTGCAAGCAGACACTTAGAATTCCCTTGCAGAAAGAGTGTTGTCTGTTGGGTTTTAAGTTATTGATGATTGAGGTAGAAGTTAGAGAAAATATTTTGAAGATGTGTTGATCATCTGATAAGGCTGAAAAAGCATTTCGCCCGAGAAATCTTGTGTGTGAAAATGTTGTCTGAGTAAGGCTTTGTGTGAAAGTGTGAATCCTGCTCAAATTCTCTTGGCTCTCTAAGTGCCAGTTTTAAGAGGCATATGGTGTAAAACAACAATGATCATAATATTAACACAGTGATAAGTCATGCTGTCTGTGTTTTTATCATGTTGCGTGGCTCTGTTGCTTCTCCCCAGTGTCTGCTTGCTCTGTTACACCATGAACACTTGTCTGGAAGCACAGTATTGCTCTGTTAATATTCAAGCTCTGTGACTTATATTGTTAAGCCAGGTAGAGTTGCATGACTGCATACTGTATCTCTTCTCTATGTTTGTGAGATACCCTATAGCTCTTATCTTGACATGTGGAGAAGTTATAGTCAGGTGAGCTTGGTAAGTTGCAAAGAATCATTAATCCAGCAAACATTAGGTAGAGAAATATGCAATTGGGCAGCACCTCCTTCAGCACACTTCGAGTACTTTAATATTCCCAAGAAATGGTGAGATCAATCAGTCTGTCTAAGTCAATGAAAATAAGTTTCTGGCTAATTAACTGCAAACAAACAATACCGCAATCAATTCATTTAGAAGTGATATGATGAATATAGCTTTGTACTCCTGGCATCTGCATACATCCTTTCCAATTATGGCCCATATGCTGTGATAAGTTGCTTTTGTCTCCCAATGTAAAAACCGAAGTTGAACTGGTTCCCTTCTGAGGACTGTTGGGGAGAGATCCTCACGTTTCATACAACTTGTGTGTAGCCCCAGACTGTTTCACTGTTATACAAATTGAACATCTGATTTGAAAATAGTTTTCCTCTGATAGCAACAATGTTTTTTAGTTTATTAAAGGGTAAAACATCAGGTACAAAGTGCATGATTACATTTTAAAATAAATTAAAGTCACCCCTTCACCTTCCTATTTTTCCAGCCTTTCATACTAATACTAACATTGTATTGAGCAAAACAATTTTAAAAACGACAACTGAGAGAGGCAGCCAAGCTGGCTGGTCCTCAGCTCCCTAAAGGTCATTGATCAGAGTCCAATTCCACCCGGTTCTGAATAATGTTGACCCAGTGTTGCCACTTACTAATATTAGTCCCAGATGCCCTGTTAATCCTTTCCATTAAATTAAGAAAAGAGGCTTCCCAGAGTGAATCTGATAGGGATTCTGTGCATTTCCAGCAAGTTATTAAAATGGATTTTGCAGGAAAAGTGCAGAGAGAGAATAACCTTGGTTTATGAAGGTTAAGTGAGAGAGACAAATGAACAAGCTGAAGTGCATGGTGGGGTGGAGAGTCAGAAGGTGATATTGATAGCTTAAATGGAAGACAGAAAAGAGGCAGCTTTGGAGCAAAAATGATAGAGCATTGCCAAAACATGTGCAGAAAGGTGCCTGATACTTCACTAAAGATCAGGTGACATAAAGTCTATAATATGTTGCACATGCAAAGTAAAAAAGTCAAGTTTACTGTCATGTGCACATAGTATGGTGAAATTCATACTTGCATGTCTCCTTAGGACAGTTGACAAAAATGCAAGAAACAAAATAGATAGCGTACACACAAGTACCCCCCACACATACATACCGTAAATATATATTAGTGCTGGGCAGCAATTAACATTTTTAATCACAATTAATCACAGACAATCACAGCAATCACATTGTTATGTGCAAAACTCAATAATGAACTCAAAAGTTGTGTATTGCGTGTATTTGGTTTGCAAACACTTTAAACAAATAAGGTGCTATTTAACAGCAGTATTCCCTTTACATAGTAGCAGTTAAAATATTTCTTGTAAATCTCAACTTAACCATTAATGTAATTAAATCAAATATAAAACTAAAGCTATTTGCCATTGCCAGGGCATTAACATTTTATCTAGTTTGTTATAGAAAAACAAGTTACCCTCAGAGTCCAGAGCCACGATCACAACATTATAACAGGCACCTTCCAAGCAACAGCAAGTTAACATTTCTAAATCTGTTTTCTTTTTTATCTGAACAGATACCAGCAGAAACATTTTCTTTTATCAGTCAGCAGCATAAACAGTCTGTGTTCAGCAGTAACTCTTTGAGGGCTAATATTTTTTCCCAAAAAATTCTGAATAGCACACAAAGCAATGGTTTCACACATAGATCAAAATAAAACGTCTGTTACTGTCTGTTTTGCCTACTGTCGGCACCTGTTTGCAGCAGCAGCGGCTCGACGGCCAGCAGGAATGCATGGTGGGCTGGCTGCCTGGCTGTCTTTGTGAGACACATGTGCAAGGGTGCCAGTTGCAGTGAGATGCAATATGGTTTGTACCTCCTGTCATCGTGTCTGTCCTCCCAGACGAACGTTGCCATAGGTGCATCATCTACACGAACGAATTCAGCACCACAATCAGCTGAGGACCAATCAGCTGATACCGGTACTTCACTTTCGTTTTCGATCTACATCTCCAGATCACTTGCATCAAAATCAGAGTCCGACAAATCAGAGTCCGATACAGCAAAAAAAGTCATCCACGGATTATTTTGCTTTCAGCACTCACTTTGGTATCTCTCCACGTGCCATTTTAGAAGTTGTTTGCTCTTCGCTACTCATGCTCGTTAATTAATTAATGCGTTAACCTGCCCAGCCCTAATATATATATATATATATATATATATATATATATATATATATATATATATATACAGTATATACTACCAGTCAAAAGTTTTAGAACAACTCAGTTTCTCCAGTTTGTCTTCAAATTTAATTTAAGTTGAAATGCAATGAATGACCTAAAATGGTGACAAGATAAGCAGTAAGGTGCCAGAGGTTTAGATGTAAAGCTTAGGTTAGCAAAAAATGAAAAATGTGGACATTTCAGCATATTAAAACTGGGCCATCTTCAGGGAACAACTAACAGATTGCAATCTATAAATGTTCTGTACTAATTAAACTAAATTAATCTTTACAAGTTAAAGCAAACAATTTGCCTAGGTGTCCCAACTTCTGTTGATTACTTAAAAACCCTCTGTCTGTCTTAAAGCAGAGTTGAAACAGACTGTGTTACTACACTCTCTGAAGTACTGCTTGGACGATATTCCAGTGATAATGGCAAGGAAATGGCAATTAACAAATTAAATGAGACAGAGCATTATTACCCTTAGTAGTGGAGGCCTTACATTAAAAGAAATTACAAAAACAAAAATCAGTGTCAGTGAGTATGGTGTCCTACACAATCCAAAGGCAATTGGAAACTGGAAGAAACTCTGATAGGAAGAGATGTGCTTGCTGCTCAAAATCTTGCAGGATTGCCCCATCCACAGTGCACATGTGATCAGTGAATTGTTTAAGCGTCACAATACTTCATGACAATTTCAGCTAAAATCTCAACCAAACTAATGGTACATTTTGGAGTGATTCCTGAATGTTTTACATCACCCTTGCCAAGAGAATAAATTATGAATTTCTAATCCTTTGAATCCTTCAAGGTTTAGCTTTAGACACTAGAATACTATATCAGGATGCATTGAAGCTATTCTAGTAGCTTGTTGTGGTCCAATTGCCAAGTAAGAAAACTTGGTGATTATTTACTTTTATTATTATTCAGTTACCTTTATATTCTAAGCAACTGCAACAGAGAAATAGTGTACACTTCCATGTATTATTGGATATTGGGTTTTCCTTCTGACTGGAAACAAGTGATGAAGCTAAAGAATTTCTCTGAAACAGTACAAGTATGTCTTATCTGCCTTTCTTTATTTGTTGTACATGAGCAATTTACTTGTCACATTCAGACACTATAGAATAGTGCCGTTCTCTTATAACAAAACTCTTGTGGGTCTCTTCACAAATTAGGATGAGTCTATGTCTGGAATGAGGTAGCAGAAATAATCAATATGACGTAACCCCCTAGCCAAAATTTCACTGACTATACCAACCCTTGGAAGCAACTTTGCATACCTGTGCCAAGTCTCAGAAATGCCACCTAGGGGCACTTCCCTAATCAAGCGCAGGTGTGGTCAACCAATTGAAGATCCTCCATGGGGAGCCATTTTGGAATGAAACATAGCCTACTGTGCCCTGTGGTGGGCTGGCACCCTGCCCGGGGTTTGTTTCCTGCCTTGTGCCCTGTGTTGGCTGGGATTGGCTCCAGCAGACCCTTGTGACCCTGTAGTTAAGATATAGGTGTGCCTATGAAATCCAATAATTTAGCACATGTTAATAGCAAACATTAACTTTAAAAAAGAAAAAACTGATCCAAAAAATTAAATTAAAATTTAATTATAAACACAGTATTTAAAAGCTACTAAGATGAAAGCCCAAACACCAAGAAAAGAGTAATTTTAATATAAAGTGATTTCACTAAGACACTGTTCTGGTCATCAACATGAAACTCCTTGCCTCTGCACAAACTGTAAATATCAACTAAGAAGCCAGATGCCGCAACAATTAATTTATTTTAAAGATTTGTATCTGCTGGTACTCTTCTATACTTGCTTTAAGAATTTAAGTAATTTGTGAATAGACCAACTCACAACTGTATCTGCTACCAAATAGTGATGCCATCTATACTTGGAAAGCCTTTGAAACAAATCCTGAATAAAATATAGTCTGTTGAAATCAAGCAAAGAAATGTGTTTTTAATTTAACAATTGCCCGGGAGTTCAGTTACTTTCAGCTGAAAGATGTCTGGAACATTGTCCACATTAGCAGTAAAAGAAGGCGAAAAAATGACAAAATCTGTCTTGTGGATCCTGAAAGCGAGATTCATATTCACAATGAAGGTTGGTGACATGAGCTGCATTTTGGACGTAGTCCTCACTTTTGTGTGAACACTGATCTTTACAAGTGGGAAAATGAAAGTGGAAGGAGAAAAAGATGAACTAATTCCACTTTAAAAAAATTAAAATGACATCACCAGGAAAGCCGTAACCACCCTGCTTTTCTGCCTTAGTGATGAAGTGACTGGTAGTAAGTGCATTTTACTTCTTGTTTCTCTACACACACTGGTTTTAGTACTGGGATTATCCATTTTAGTTGATTTGCTACCCAAAAACCGTTCTCCTTAGAACTTCTGTTTTTCATATTAGTAAACAGCGCTCTCAACACTGACTTGTGCGTAGACCTGGAATCACACCTGAATCTTGCCCTTGGGGATGCTACTGCCTCCGAAAAACCAATTGCTGGTAACATCAACCATGTGCCAACTCATGTGCTTTAAAAGCACACACACAAGGCAAAGGCGTGCGAGCAGATAAAAATATACACATCTCAGCATTACAGACTGGCTGTGTTCATATGGCATGAGTGGTTTACTTAAATTTGGATGACACTGCATGGCAACTTATTACTCTTATATCAGTCAACTTGTGCCGGAAAATTAGATACTTGTATGTGAAGGTTGCAGGCTGCTCACACTCCTGCCACAGGCTTTGTGCCGCCAGTAGGACGTAGTTTGCCCATGCCTGTGCTAGAGAGAGGTGATACAGTATGGTCATTGGTCAGCCCTTCTGCATTGTGGAATCACTCTATTCTTCCAAACTGAAAGCCATTGAGATCTTCTCTTTTTCATGCGACACCTTGCTCTCTCTCTGTTCCATCTCCTTCTGTCTGGTAAATAGCTGAGGTAGGACTACGAGATTTCATAATAGTACTTAACAATGAGCTGTGAGATGCCAGAAATGAACATCTTCACCTTGATACTTGTGCAGTAGTTCCATTAGCATTTATGTATTTTTAACTGTTGAAAACAATGGTTATTGTTGTTCTCATTGTGAATATTTCTATTGATGTTTTATTTGTACATGTTTACCACAGTCTTTTCATACAACTAATGTCGTTATGGCAATAAATTATCCATAAGATATATGAGGAAAGAAGTAGAACAGTAATACTCATTGTCTTCTCAAGTTTGTACAAGAAACTCAAAACTATTTGTTCATCTGAAGATGCAATCTGATTTATTGGTTTGTGCCTCAAAGCATGAACACTTACAACATAACCCATACCTGACCTCAAACCATCTTGACTACTCCCACACTGCGGAGGCGTCTGCAGAAACATTTGAAGCAATACTTAACATGTGTCTGGCATTACAGAAAGGAAAGGATGGTGAGTCTGCCAATCTGGGACCCAAGCTACAGTGCCGGGCCCATTCAGCCCCACCGGGTGCCTGACAGGGCGGTCTGAGTGAAATGAGCTGACTAGGGGGTAAATATTTGCCTATGTTGCTAACGGGAATGAACCACTGTTTAAATGAACATGAATTTGAGCAAATAAAAAATTCAAAGCAGTGCCCTTGATGAGCTTTTAAAATAAAAAGGTTTATTTTTGTACTCAAATTGATTTTTACTTATGGTGCATCTGTGTGTATCTTAGACCAAAGTGTAATGTGGTTGAAAAAGGGCTCACCAAAGGACGAAGGCTGACTTTAAGACTGTGCCTCACTTTCCCATTGAATGTTTATTTCTCTGCTAATGCTGCAATCATAGGCTGCGTTCGACAGTGTGCCATAGACGGCCTGATGAGTGACAGACAATGTACAAACTAAAATGAGCCTGTACTTAAATGATATCGGCCTGACTGATGAGATGCTTCCTGGGAAAAATGAACATGACCTTATGCGTTGAAGCTGAATGTGCTCTGGAAATGGGGTCTGCTATAATAACAATGGCACAAGGAAGAAACTCTGTTTGCAGTGATATTAGGGAAATGCTATTAGGTAACCTCTGCCTTTGCGTAAAATGAATCTGCTTCCTAAAAAATAAATGTATTGCCAACTTAATTAGATAATCACATTCTAACCATGCAGGGTGCCCCAGCAGGATTTTTCAAATTTATATTGTGGTAGAATATTATACATGTAGGTGATAGGAAGACTTTAAAATAACAATACAGCAGTATGAAACTATCGAGGTGTCAAATGCCCTGCCCAGTGGTGTTGACATGCAAGTTGCCCCATTCATGGTATTGCCAGAATTTCATCCCTGGCTCTAGCATTCTTCTTTTTATTTATATATTTTAATGTCCTTTATGTATTCTTTTGTGATTTATGTCTTTCAAAATGTTTTGCTTGCTTTTTGCTTTATTGTTCTTTAAGGATTTTTTAAAAATCTATAAATAATTGTGCAGTAGATAAGTTTTCAATTTAATGTGTTCATTGTGATATGCTTCATGCTACTTGCATATTGAACCTAAGGAGACGGGCCCTCCTAACAATGCAGTTGAGGCACTTCCAGCCATTATAAAGTGTTTAGAAGCCTAATGACCACTGGTGTTGTTTGGTTCCCATCCTTGCATTTTACATTTTTTCTTTGTGTTTTTTGGTCCTTTAAATGTTTTTTCAATATCACTTTCAGGGTTTCAAAGGCAAAGGACTCCATTGAATCCATTGGTTGTATCTGTTTTTTTATTTCTGGTTATTATTAGCAATACTGAAAATGAATTCTGTTCTTCTGTAGTACTGCGTTGTTATCTTATGGGTAAGATTTTTGGTAGGCTGGTAACTGGCAAGAAGATTGAAAGCATTCGACACATGACATTAGCAATGCAACTGTGCAAAGGACAGCATGGGCATTCCCTGATCATCTAAGATTTCAGATTCCTTTTAAGAAAAAGCTTTAGTGTTCACTATTGTTAGTTTATTCTGGTTGTACATTCTTCTTCCTTTCCTTGACTTCATTTGAGGTCTACTTGATTTAGCAACTTGTCCCCTTTTCTCTATGAAATCCCACACTATATCCAGACTTCAATGCATGAAGTGAAAGAGACGTGGAGATGGGGACTTTATACTCCGAGCAAAGACCACAGCTACAAATAGGCAGTTGTGTATGTGTCACAGTACAGAGCTGCCAGTCAAGGAAAAGTGGACGTATTGGGGCCTCCAATATTAAGTGCAGATTTGCAGTATAAAGGTGTGTGAAGTTGCTCTGTAGTGGAAATTATTATTATTATTCATTCTTCATCAGTTCATGGATAATGTTGCAGTACCATCTTAAAACTTTACATCTTACACACCTCACCAGACTAAAACTACTTAATATATCAAAGAACAGACTGACCATGAACAATACTGTGTAATGTTGGCCACGCTAGGTCATATATTTTGGGATTGTCATAATTTAAGATTTTTTTGTTATGTATCAGATAGTGTTAAATTCCTAAATCCCAAATCCTCTTACAATAGTGTCTATTAGATGGAATTAGACTACCTAGAGATGATAAATACAGTGATTTTTCCAGGAAGAATCTAATTCACCCTTCATACCTCAATAGGAAAATAACATATTCCTTGAATTAAGCTAATTATTTTCACATGGAACTCCACAGAGTTTGTTTGGGATATGGCAAGAACTCATGTTATTGATGTTATTTTAAAATAGTTCTGCAAGTGTTTCTGTTTAATCAATATATAGAAGTATAAGACAATGGGGTTTTCGTTACTAATTAGCTCTCTGAGTAAGACTGTAACTTTAAGTGTTGGTTATGATTAATTAATCTTAATTCTTTCTCTGTGGATTGATTGATCTGATTTTCCCTCTTTTGTCTACATCAATGTGTACATGTTTGATGACTGTATTATACATCATTTAATTGTAATACATACAGTATATTAGGAAATAATAAAAAAAGGCATGTACTATCATGACATCTTCTACTACCATATCCAATTTTTAAAAGGCAGGTGCCGCCTCCTCATGATTTTTCTATTGTGCTCATGCTGTAAGCGTATTTGAGCTGCATCCCTAGATTAATGTCGCCATCCCTAAAAAGTAAAAGAGTCATACTGACAAGAAGTTTCATCCTGAGTCCTCTAATATTTTTCATTTTTCTGCTTTTTTCTCTCAGTTTACTTTTCAGTTGTTTTGCCTGTCTTTTTTTATTTTATTTTTTTGGATTCTCTTCGAACTCTTGGCTATATTTTCAGTATTTTTCTGAATGGCTAAGATTTACAAAGAACTTTCAGTTCTGAACCTGCCATTTTAGGTTGTGAGACTGACACCTTCTCTGTCTGGACTATACATGTAACTCCAGCAGGCAGTTTAATGGTAACGGCTTACGATATATACTCGTGCTTAAGTTCCCCCGCGGATAAGTCGGGGCTTGATTTTACCATATAATTTCCAGAATTTTATAATGTCGGTCATATAAGTCGAATGTGGAAAACTCACGCTATTGGTCCAAGGGATTATGATATGTTAACGCCCACCTGAGAGAGTAACCACAGAACATACTGCCTTTTTTTTCTATGTATTGTGCCTACATGACCACACGGTATTACCCAAACTATTCGAAGCGACATTTGCACTGATTTGTGTTTTTTGTATCTCACACCCTTATACATCATAAAAGCATCCATTATCTTCAATGGAGTGCTCGATCAGAAGAAAATATGAAGCTGGTTTTAAATTAAAAGATCGTTGAAGTAGCAAAAGAAATTGGTAACTGCGCCGCTGCAACAAAATTCGATGTGTCTGAGAAACTGGTGCAAGAATGGAGGAGGCAAGAAGATGTAAAATAAAATAAATAAGTGTGGCATTTTTGAACAGGCATATAAGTTGAGGTCTGATGTTATGATCGATTTTTTGGGTTTCAAGACCCAATTTATACGTGAGTATATACAATAATCCAACGGCAAAGACAGGCGAAGAACAGGTACTTTTATTTGATCTGCTGTCTATATCTCAGACAAAGCTTATTACTAGAGCAACAGGAATGCTGGAGATATGACACCATTCATATACAGATGTAGATATTTTAGAGCAATAACATTTATTTTTTTACAAAATAAATTAAAAGAAGTCATATGCAAATCACACGTGCAACAGAGGGGCCATATAAGACAGCCTTCTGAAATGGGTCTTACTGTATAATAAATTGTATAATTTCTGACTGGGATGGTTAGCTTACCTACCTCCAAAAACTCTGTATTTTCTTTTCCAGTCTCTTTAGGTTTTACTTTTGTTTTCTAGAGTAAGTCTTCACCTATTTTATTTCAATCAGATCTGGCAGGGAGCAGCAATTTAAACCTCCTTCCTTGACTGTCATCTGGGTCAAGGGCAGAATTATTTGTAGGGTCTCAGTTGCTTTAGAAAGTCTTGCGGTCACCACATAACATTACTCCTGGGACCCCTGTACAGATTGCAAGTGTGATTCCTGGCTCACGCATAATGGGTCAGGAAGCCAGGATATTGCTTTTAACAGCCTTCTCTCTTTTGCTGCCAGTTATAGTTCTATCTATCCCACCTTAAAGACCCTAATTCAAAGCTATCTAACATTGTTCTGGGGGTTGGAGGTGGGTATATTGTCATCTTCATCACCAAATAATTAATTCAAGATACAGTATTTGCTTTAAGTATACACTTTCATCTAGCCAGTATTTATAGACATCTTTATCCATTTGTTTTTGACCATTTTGCTAGTAATTTCTACCAGTGAGTCATGACAATCACTTATTTCAAAACTCCATGCTGGCTTCCTGCTGCACAAAAGCCATGATCTTAGCATCACACAACACAGTACAGACTACATAGCATGTTAAAATCAGATCTGATTAAACTATTTGGGAGCCATAGTATAAATATACATTGGTAAAAAAAAAAATAAATAAAAAAAATAGAAATTTACAACAGAGAAGCGTATCCTTTGGGTGAAAAATCAACAGAACCACATTGTCCACATTAAGGCGCATATTCCTTCCCTTATTATTCCCTTTATTTCCAGGTGTTGTCAGAGACAAATGGCAAGCAATTTGATAGCAACTGAGAAGAGGATCGTTGATAATGAGTAGCCTTTTGGGATCCACAATAGTACAGTCAGCTAAGTATTTTATTAACTGCTATGTATCTCAAACTATAAGAGATCATCAGTGATATCCCCCTCAAGTTTACATTACTCTTCCTTATATTCATCATATAGTTTGCGATACTTGCTGTGCTTTGGAATTCTTTGGTCCTACATTTCAGCTGTCAAATGTAGGCCAGTGCACTGTCCACAAATCGCTAATGTGAATTGGGCCAAATGCACTCTGTATCAGGCTTGTGGAGGGTTTTTTCAACTGGACATCCTTAAAGAGTCCTTCCATTGTTTTTTCTATAAAAGAGTTCTTACTTTTACAACTGAATGACCATGCACTTCAGCAGTTTACATTACTTTATAATTTATTTCCATTTCCACTTCTCTATCATGCATTTAATAAACCTGTTTTATCATGTATTTTACAGTTGCAGGAAGTCAAAGTCTGTTCCAGCATCATCAAGTGCAAAGCAGGAAAGTAACCTATGCAGTATGGAGGAATATTTCGGACAAAATGAAATAAATAAATAAATGCGTAAATAAATAAAAGTACTGTGAAATGTGAGCATAAATAAATAAATGTGTCATGAAACGAGAGCCTTAATAAATAAATATGTCATGAAATGAGAGCATAAATAAATAAATGTGTCACGAAATATGTTTTTCATTGCTTATTTATTTATTTCATTTTGTCCGTAACATTCCTGCAAACCGTCATGAAATACGGCTTGAAATAAAACTGTCACTTTCACTCGTCAAAGTTGAGAGGGTGGGCTCTAACACGCCCTCTAGTTACTGATTGGTGAATCGATAGCACAAGAGTTAATTAGAAAAATGCTTACTACTGCCGATGAAATAGATTCTGCCGAAGCTATTACGTATTTCAGAGAGAGAATTGAAGATCTATCGGAAGAAATTACAATGTTGGCGGCCCTTTTAGACTCCGATATAGATTAAACTGCTTTTGAAATTATCGAAGAACAGGTGGAACGGACTCTACTACACTCCAGTACAGGTGATGCAGTACCCTGCTCTGGACGTCCATCCTTTGACATTCCAGCTGAGTCAATAGAACACCTTGAAGAAGCATTGTAATTTCTTCCGATAAATCTTCAATTCTCTCTCTGAAATACGTAATATCTTCGGCAGAATCCATTTAATCGGCAGTAGTAAGCATTTTTCTAATTAATTCTTGTGCTATCGATTCACCAATCAGTAACTAGAGGGCGTGTTAGAGCCCACCCTCTCAACTTTGACGAGTGAAAGTGACAGTTTTATTTCAAGCCATATTTCATGACGGTTTGCAGGAATGTTACGGACAAAATGAAATAAATAAATAAGCAACGAAAAATATATTTCGTGACACATTTATTTATTTATGCTCTCATTTCATGACATATTTATTTATTAAGGCTCTCATTTCATGACACATTTATTTATTTATGCTCACATTTCACAGTACTTTTATTTATTTACGCATTTATTTATTTATTTCATTTTGTCCGAAATATTCCTCCATAATGCAGGACACCAATTTAACATTAGAACAAACTAATCGAGAACAGGACCTTCAGCCCAATAAAGGTCGCCAGTCCTATTCAAGTCTAGTTTTGAAAGCCCTACAGTCTACCACACTCTTTGGTAACTTATTCCAAGTCTTCCTGGTGTTTGTGTGAAATTTACCTCTAACAATTTTCCAACTGTATCCCCATGTTCCTTTTGAACTCATTTTAAAGTACTAATTACTAATTCTCTTCACAATTTTAAACACTTCAGTCATGTTTTCTCTTAATCTCCTTTTGCTTAAACTGAGAGGGTTCAGCTCTGTTAATCTTTCCTCATAACTTATCCCCTGTAGCCCTGGAATCAACCTAGTTGCTCTTCCCTTAACTTATTCCCATGCTGCTTTGTCCTTTTAAAGGCCTGGAGACCAAAACTGTACACAGTACTCCAGATGAAGCCTCACCAGTGCATTATAAATCTTGAGCAGAACTCCATTGACTTGTATTCTACACATCATGCAATACAATGTAACATTCTTTTTGCTTTCTTAATGGCTTCTGAACACTCAGGACATAGTACACACTTATACTGGGCAACTACCAGTCAGTCTAACAGCCACGTCTTTGTAGCAGTGACACAACTGTGGTCCATTCTCTATGGATTTACACTGTTATTTGTTTCTTTAACTGGTAACAGCCAGGAACACTTCCATCCTTGTAGAAAATAGGTGCAGTTGTAAGGAAAAAGGAACCAGATGATGAGACATTTGTCAAGAAACAATGGCAAGTTTAAAAATAAAGAAGTCAAATCTACTTAGCATAAAGTCCAAAAAAAGAAACCAAAATCATAGTCAAAAATTTAAAGCAGAAAATTAATTTTAGCAGAGAGTCCAAACAAAAACACACACACTATGGGTATGAGCATAAATCCACAAACTTGGATAACTAGAAAGTGCACGGTGACAACCTTTCTGTATTTGTTTAGTAATTTTATGTGGGTTCTCTTGTACATATATTGGTGGTTTCTAGGGTCAAATTTTCTAAAAATGACACTAGTTTCTGGTTTGAGGGTGATGTAAAAAAGTTAAGAGTTATAATCATTATGCCATGACTCCAAAATTAATTTGTTTTTGACACCACCATTTTGGAGCTTCAGCATCATGTATTCCCATGGTGACTGCCTCCCAGAATTCTCTTAGAGGTTGTGATACATGTGATGTCATCAGTGTGACCATATTTAGGTCCGCGCGGATGTTTCTTCCGTATCTAACATTAATCGATATAAACTTTAAAATGCATATCAAAATTGTTTTTCTTTATTCTTGGTACAGTAATCCCTTGTTTATTGCAGGAGATAGTTTCCAAGGCTGGCCGCAATAATTGAATTTCCGCGAAGTAGGGACACCATATTTATTTAATAATTTAACATGTATTTGGATGTTTTTAAACCCTCCCTGTACTGTTTACAACCCACCCTTTACTCTATTAATAACAGGGACAACAGTTAAGCAATATGAAATCGATAGATAAGTTTACAGTTACTGTATAGCGAAGTACACGTATCTATAATATGACGTGATGATGGTGATGAATATGCTGTGCAGTAAAAATGATGACGATGATGTGATGATGATTTTTACATGACTGTATTTTACGTCTCTTCGGACGCCGGTCCCATGTCCTGGGGCACCTCTTCCACGGTTTCCGAAGGTGTATCCGTAGAAGTATTAGGAACTGGCTCTTTTTTTGCGAGGCTGCAAAATCATTGTGATCGGCAGCTGCTGCCGCTGCTTCTTTTTCCAGTCAAAGAGCAGCTTGTAGGCAGTCATGATGTCGACGACCTTGTTGCAAAATTGGACCGATCGAACCATATCGTCGTCCCATTCCTGTGACCGCTCTTGCAGATTTTTAGCCAGTCTGCAGCCACAGCCCCGAACGTTCTCCCTTCCTTCAACATATCCAGAACTTTCACCTTTACAGCCATTGCAGGGGGTGAAACTTGAAGCGAAGTTCAATACAAAGGAACCATAAAAAATCACACACAGTACAGTGTAAAGTAAACCGCTCGCTGAGAAAGCTTGAAGCGAAATGGCCACGACAGAGGCGCTGTGGGATCTGGGCATCAGTCAAAGCACCAATCGGGCCCGATTAGAAAGCGGGAAGCTGTGATTTGTCGTCTCCCTCCCATGTACCAATCACAGCCCGTGTTACAACGCACTTAGTCACCGAACTTGTTTTGTTGTTCTTAGACTAGGAAATACTACTACTATATTTAAAAACCTGCGAAGTCGTGAATCCGCAAAAAGTGAACCGCGAAGTAGCGAGGGATTACTGTAATTAGATTCCATCCATTATTTGGTCTTAAACTTTTGGTTTGCAATTTCAATTAAGTCCTTCTGATTGTTTTTATTTCTGGCTATGACCTCAGCTTGCTTTAACTATGTTTATCTCCCAAGTCTATTCATTTATTATATACTATGTCAAATGAATAGACAGGAACCATAAAAAGGTTTGGGGCAGCCTCCCATATACTTGAAGCCCAGGTGCAAATTTGAGAATTGAAAGTACAATAGTACAGGCTGGAGTCCACAATAGATCTATCTGGATAAAGCAAAGATGACAGCTTTGAGGGATGGCAGAGGAAGTGATGTCATCATGACCAGAAGAGACATCTTCAGGACTGGAAATGACATCCTCGAGGTTGTGATCATAAGTGACATCATCAGGGCCAGGCAGAATTTCCCATAACTGGTCTGCAGTGGAAAGAAAGAAGGGACTAGTGCACCTCACCACCTCCTGGTCTGGCATGGACTTACCCTCATTTAAACCCTTTAGCTGCCTCCTATTTGCACATGTGTGACAATAAACATACCATCTCAACACTGACATTATGCACTGCACACTTCTAGTCATTTAAGCAATACAACCTTATAGTAACCTTGACAAAATGGAAGCATCTCTATCAAAATAAATATGAAACCAAATAACATTTGAAAATATTTTAATTTCATTAATTAAAATTCATATACAAAACTAATTGCCACAGTTAAGTTAAGCATTTTTCATATTCTTGATTGGATAGGAAAGCAACCAGAAATTACTAGAAAAAATAAAGCAAAACCCGATCATAATGCAGCCTGCTTCAGCTTACTCTCCCTTCCTACAGAAGCATAAAACAAATGCTTCTTACTAAGAAAAAAAAAACACAATGCACAATGAAAACAAAACTTGAATAAATAAATGGTCTGGTGGTTGTGGATGATTATGCAGTCCGCAGTACTAAGCATCTAGTTGTGAATGATATCTCTCTATTATAAAAAAGAATCTTGAGAGGGAGACTAGGGAGACGAGATATGAACTTCTCAGAGGACAATTTGACGTCCTGCAAGAGACACTTTAACGTCATGTGAGACATTTAAAACAAGTTCACGGACATCTAACCTAGAAGTTGTTGGAATGCTTTTGGCAGACACACATCATGTGCTCCCAGTCCTTAAAACAATAACAATCAAAAAGCAAAACACGCAGCTCGCCAGCAGCAGCAAGCCAGCAGATGATCCGACTGCTTCTCCTTAGCATGCGTTCAACCCCCCTTCACAACGCGAGTGGCAGAGATGCGAAGTGGCAAAAGGACAGCTACTGTACAAGCTTTTAAATGATCGACGTGCAACGCGATGAGCTGAAAATACAGCATGACAACAATAACAAGCCAGCCGACCGCTTCTCCTTAGCGTGCGTTCAACAAACAAAACATGCAGCTCACTAGCAGCAGCAGCAGAAAGAGAGCAGCTGATCCAACGCCATCTCCTTAGCATGCGTTCAGCCGCACCCCCTTCACAACACGAGCAGCATTGTACGTCTTGCGAGAAAGAGATGTTGCCGCACCCGGGGCCGGAAATAAAGGACAAGTATTGTTTTTACTAAAGTTTTAAAGTAAAAGTGAGAATAATGCATATGTAACAATTCCCATGAAAATAACAATCTCTTTAAATTGTATATCTGGGAAGGGAATATATATATTGTAAAATGGACGCTGTATAGCGCCCGATGTGTAAAACACAAGAGGACTTTTATTTTTCTTCAGCTGGAGGGCACGTCTTCCCTGTGAACCCCCCAGCCACAACACAGTCCCAAAGCACTTAAAACCAACAACACAACACAACACAATCCAATCCAGTCCAGTACTTCCTCTGGCACCACCATTCCTCCCAGGCAACCTTGTCCTCTTCCTCCCGATTCTGGTTCCTGAGTGGTGGATGCTGGCCCTTTTAATAGCCCACTCGGAAGTGCTCCAGGTGCTTGATCACCTGTTGCTAATTGCACTTCTAGGTGGGGCTGTAGAGGTGTCCAGGTTGGCTCCGGGATCCATGTAGCACCCCCTGGCAGCCACCCCAGATCCCCACATGGTTGTGGAGAACTCCTTCTCCCATGGAACCCTGCGGGAAACTGAGGCACCATCGTCAACCAGGGAGGCTGCCACCAAGTGTCCCGGGGGAGGTACTGAGGACCCCATGACTGTTCCCCCAGAACATATGCATCAGGGCCATCCTGGCTGGGCATGGGACCCGGCCGTCCGTCACAATATATATACTGTATATACCCTGACACACATGAACAAAACAAAGAACTGATAACCAATACTGTCCAAAATTGCAAATCAACCATGCCTGAAACTGAAGATGAGATTTAGCATCAATCGGGGGGGTGGTCAAACTGCAGGTTTTGGTTTCAGCCACTTTGTTAATTAGTAGCTAATTATTATTGATAATGCAACACTTTCTTTTACATTTATTTTTGATTGATTTTCACTTTAAGACTCAGAACCCTTAATTATTTATTCCTTAATAGTTAATCAAATAATAATGATATACAAAGCAAGCCAACACAACCAGTTAGCCTAGCTTGATTTACAAGTGTATGTCCATCAGGTGAATGTCTGAGAAATATACATTTTTTTAACCACTAAATATATTTTAATGATACCTTCAGAAACGAATGTTAAAGGTTTTGAAAATGTTTAGTGTGGCAGAATACAAGCAACAACAAGACATGGAATTAAAAAACTGGTTTCACTAGCAGTGAGAATCAGTTTCTAATTAAGAAACTGGTTGGATATTGAGGTCCCTGTCTTAGCTGGTAATATATGGGCTCAGTTTGCATCTCATGCTTGCTTAGCTGCTAGTTAATAAAAAACAAACAATTAAGAGGTCTGAGTCTTAATGAGCAAGCCGATTAAAATTAACCAAAAGCAGTCTCATCAATTGCAGCATTAACTAGCTGCAATGCAGAATGTGGAAGGAACAAAAACCTGCAGCCACTATGGCCCTCCAGGATTCAAGTTTGATACCTGTGGCATAAATGATGAGGTTTTAAAGGGTAACAACAAAATGGATGACCCATCTTCTCCTCCTCCTCTTGTCTACTGTTCCCCTTTAAACTATATGCTCTCCCACTGTTACGGCATGAAAATCACAGAAGGATAAAATGAGTTTTCCAGAGTTGTTTGATTGGTCAGTGTTGTGGAAAGACCATCTAAAATTTTGTTCAAAACTTTTTCTAATCTTTTTCCCGTTTATTAATGTAAATGTGTAAATGTAATGTGTAATTAAATACATTTTCAAAAGCAATCTAATACTTCTTTAATATGATGGAAGAGTATTAGGAATAGCTAGGATAATTCAATGTAAAGTGAAATTTTTGAAACGGATACACATTCAGAGATGTAGTGACAGTAATACAGTTCAGGATGAAAAGAGCCTGGAGCTCAAATGGGCAGATTAAAGGGCAGGAACCAACACATGACACATTCTTACACATAGGCACACTGACATTGGGCCATTTTAGAATTATCAATGAAACTAAACAGCATGATTTTGAGAAACATGGAACACATGCATAATACATGTAGGAACTGACCAGAACCTGAATTCCATACAAGGACTCTGGAGGTGTGAAATACCATAGTGCTCAAAACAGCCTGGTAATATGTTAAGGATGAAAATGTTGGAGTGCCAACCAGACCACCCCATTTATTGACACAACAGGAAAACAAAAATAACAGGCGCATGATGGCGCTATAAAATAGCTAAAGCGTAATCTGCTTAATTATGTATGTTTTAAAGGCATCAGGGTTGTAGCTCTGTCTTATTGGTTGTTCATCCCCCAAAACACCACCTCCTCTTAAAAGTGCCCTGCTTTTATAGCTTCTGGACTTGAAGGGGCAGCATCAGCTGTTCTCATTGGGCATCTTCTCAGAACTGTGGTTAGAAAAAGAGACAGGAGAGTTAGCAATCGTGCCCCCTGGTGTCCAAGAGTGGTAGTGCTCACCTCTGACATGCATGTGTGACAATATGTTAGTAGGATCTAGCCTCCCTCCACCTGTAATCCCACCCCAAGTCTTTTACTTCATCAACTGTCCTCCTCTCACTCCATACTTCACACACCTCCTTGATTATACTCATCTCTGCTCTTTTCAGATTTGTTTCATGTTCCAATTTCAACAGCCACATTTCAATAAAACTTTCTATTCCGTAATATATTTCCTGCCTGATGTTACATGTTCTTGTTAATAGTTTTACAAAAAGTAAGATATCAAAATAATTAATCGCTAGAATCGAAAATGTGCCTTAATCAAAAGTAGACTTTTAATATATACTGTACTAATTAACTAACTATTGACTTTCAGGTTACCAAATATATATTTTATATGCACACTATGCAGGCTGTCTTGATTTTACTCTAACAAGACTGCAACTCACTTCTGTACTGGAACTAACAATGGATGTAGTAAAATATTTAGACAAATGCTCCTTGTTTTTTCAACATGAGAGAGACACCATCAGACCTTGAGGGAGAACTGCATTGAAATGAAAAAAAAATATTTATATTAGATTTTTCCCAATGATTTTTGCCAACATGAAAACATTTCCATTTTAATTCTGAGACTGCATTTCGTCTATTCAAGTTCAGCTTTGAAATTTGCATTCAAAAGGACCCTCTGATTATTCCGTGCACAATATCTGTAAATATGCCTCTGCGGTACAAGAGTGCAAGATGATGGTTTAATTGCAGCCTGGGGCACAGTTAACAGTCAGTCCATTTCTTTCACGTCAGGCAAGCTCATTTTTCTGATGAACCAGAACTAAGCTTTGATTACTTTAACTGTCGGAGGGTTAATGTTATTCCATCATTCTCATAGGGCAAACCACGTCACAGAGCAGCTTCGTTTCAGAGGAGTCTCTTCACAGTGTTTTTTTGTTATTTTTTCACACTACAGTGCATTAATATCCAAATAGATGTTTCAAGAGGTCAACGGTGTGGAGAAAATATAAAAGAATACCATTGTATTTTTTATTTAAATTCCAATCAGGATGTAGAACTGCCTACATATTAAATACATTGACCCACCTGGTATGAAGTTAACTCATGAATCACCTTTAGACTTTTCTTCACTTTTGAAGGCCACGTGATTATCTGATGGACACATTGTCTGCCTTGTCATAGACTCCAGACAGATTTTGAAACTGCTGCACATTAACTAAGCCTCACTTCTAAAAAAATCTGGGAGTTTTCTTGCAAAATAAGTGCATTATGGTGCTGTGTCTCATTTTCCAATAAGCACACCTTTATCACAATGAAAAATGACTGAAATATATGTGCAGTAGATTCAGAAAGTATTTAGATGCCTTCCCTTTCTGCACATTTTATTGTGCTATAGATACATTTGCCATTCTTGCCCATCATCCTACACTCAGTAATATATAATGACAAAGTGAAAATGTTTTAGGAAAGGTTTGCAAATATATTAAAAATCAACAACGGAAATATCTCAGTATTTAGATCCTCCAAATTTAATCATCCTTGGGGTCCATCCGTGGCAAACTGAATTAATTCGACAGTTTAGAATGGGACATACCTTTATATATAAAGTCTCCCAACTCACTCCACTATCAGGAAAAAAGCAGGTTATGAAGTCCAAGGAACTTTGTTTAGAACTCTATGATAAAACTGAGGTAAGGTGTAGATAAGGGCAAGAATATGAAGCCATTTCTAAAGCGTTGAGTGTCAAAAGGAGCAAAGTGGCTTCAATAGTTGCATAATGGGTGAATTGTTGAACCACCAGGACTCTTCCTAGTTGGTCATCCAGCCGCACTGAATAGCCAGGCAAAAAGATCCTTGGGTGGGCAAGAACTCACTAGTTACTCCGACAGAGCTTCAGAAGTTCCATGATAAGATGGAAAAAACTGTCAGAAAGATGAGTATATCAGTAGCATACCATCACACAGGTGTCTGTGGTAGAGTGGCTAGACAGAAGCCACTCTTGAATACAATGCCAAATGATATGAGGAAAAAGATTCCCTGATCTAACTCCAAGCACTTTCTCTGGCAAAGACCAGGCACTGCTCATCAGCTGTGCGTTGGAACTGGGGAGTCCTCTACAGCGCATCTTCAACCTGAGCCTGGAACAGGGGAGAGTCCCAAGGCTTTGGAAAACATCTTGTATCACCCCTGTCCCAAAGGTATCATGTCCTAGTGAGCTGAATGACTTCAGGCCTGTTGCTTTGACGTCACATCTGATGAAGACCATGGAGCGGCTGCTGCTTCACCACCTGAGACCACAGGTCCGCCACGCCCTCGACCCTCTGCAGTTCGCATACCAGGAGAAGGTGGGAGCGGAGGATGCTATCATCTATATGCTACACCTATTCCCTCTCCCACCTGGACAGAGGCAGTGGTGCTGTAAGAATTATGTTTTTGGACTTCTCTAGCGTCTTCAACACCATCCAAACTCTGCTCCTTAGAGACAAGCTGACTGAGATGACTCACAGCTGGTGGCATGGATTGTGGACTATCTTACAGACAGATCTCAATATGTGCGTCTTGGGAACTGCAGGTCTGACATTGTGTTCAGCAATACAGGGGTGCCGCAGTGGACTGTACTTTCTCCGGTCCTGTTCAATCTATATACATCAGACTTCCAATATGACTCGGAGTCCTGCCACGTGCAAAAGTTCGCTGATGACACTGCTATTGTGGGCTGCATCAGGAGTGGGCAGGAGGAGGAGTACAGGAAGCTAATCAAAGACTTTGTTAAATGGTGGACTCAAACCACTTACATCTTAACACCAGCAAAACCAAGGAACTGGTGGTGGATTTTAGGAGGCCCAGGCCCCTCATGGACCCTGTGATCATCAGAGGTGACTGTGTGCAGAGGGTGCAGGCCTATAAATATCTGGGAGTGCAGCTGGATGATAAATTGGACTGGACTGCCAATACAGATGCTCTATGTAAGAAAGGTCAGAGCAGACTATACTTTCTGAGAAGGTTGGCATCCTCTGCAGATGTTCTACCAGACGGTTGTGGTGATTGCCCTCTTCTACGCGGTGGTGTGCTGGGGTGGCAGCATAAAGATGAAAGACACCTCATGCCTGGACAAACTTGTTAAGAAGGCAGGCTCTATTGTAGGAGTAAAGTTGGACAGTTTAACATCTGTAGCAGAGCGATGGGCGCTAAGCAAACTCCTGTCAATCATGAATAATCCACTGCATCCACTGAACAGTGTCATTTCCAGGCAGAGGAGTAGCTTCAGTGACAGATTTTTGTCACTGTCTTGCTCCACTGACAGACTGAGGAGATTGTTCCTCCCCCACACTATGCGACTCTTCAATTCCACCCGGGAAAGTAAATGATAACATTATTCAAAGTTATTGTCTGCTTTTTTATTTTTATTTTTTTCATTTTTATTTTCTTCATTTTTATTACTATTTAATATTGTTTCTTTGTATCAGTATACTGCTGCTGGATTATGTGAATTTCCCCGTGGGATTAATAAAGTATCTATCTATCTATCTATCTATCTATCTAATACCCTCCCTACCATAATGCATAATTGTGCTAGCCACATACTATGTGGGTGCTTCTCAGTGGCAGGGACAGGGAGACTGGTCAGAATTGAGGGAGGGATTAATGCAGCCAAAAACACAGGGGTCCGTGAAGAAAACCTGCTTCCAGGGTGGACGCAACCTCAGACTGGGTTCATGGGTCACGTTTTAACACAACAATGACTCAAAGCTTAAAGCTAAAACAAGACTTTAGTAGTTTTGGGGCAAGTCTCTGACTGTCCTTGAGTGACCCAGTCAATGCCCAGACTTTACAGACACTGAGAGGATCTGCCAAGAAGAATGGGATAAACTGCCCAAATTCAGATGTAGAGCTTGGAGAGACTCACCCAACAAAATTCAAAGCAGTAGCTGATTTGAAAGAAGCTTCCTCAAAATACTGAATCAAGGGTCTGTATACTTACATGAATGACAGAGTTCATATTTAATTGTATTAAAAATTCACAAACCTTTCAAAAAAGGTTTGTGAATCATTTTGTCATTACAATATAGGTTATTGAGTATAATCTGAACAGCAAGTTAAATCTACAACACAATAAATTTTCCAAAAGGTGAAAGGTTCCGAATACTTTCTGAACTCATGGTACACACAATTATAAACTTCATGAACAATACTGCAATTGTTCCAGAATTTGTTTGCTAAATAATTAAGCAAGAAATGCTTCACTGTGTAGCTGTCCTCCACAGGAAGCCATTGCTGAAATTCAACTGTAAGGCACATGGACAAATCTTAGAAGTTAGTAACATTATAGATGTACAGTTTGCTGCTGTTATGGATGTTGGAAAATTAATATCTCCAGATTAATTAAATCACCTGTCATTTAATGTATAATAGCAACTATAACAGACTATAATGGTATCATCATGGATAATAGCCAAGTTACAGAAATGATCACAGCAGTGATTGCTGATGTTAACTAAGTGCCAGATATAGAAAAAGACCTGCATCTTTTTATAGGAATCCTCAGCAAACAAGTACTCATTCTATTCGTCATTATGAGAAAGCCATATCTTTTACAACTTATAGTACAGGGTCGTCATAACTATTTTTTCCCAGCATAATTTAGAAATTTCCATATGAAATAAAAAGATGAATATGATCCACATGTACAGAATGTCTTCAATTTCTTGTGGGTATGACTGTGCACTTAATAATGTGTTACAATAATGATAGGCCCGCTCTCTATTGGAGATCTTTGTAGCTCACATATTTCAGGTAATAGGCCGTACACTGAAAGTCTTGTAAAGCTGAAGAGGAGTGCAATTTAGTCTGGGAAAGTTGAAGGACAAAGCAGGATTCCGAATATTTTTGTTAGAAAGTGGAGCAGGACCTTAAAATGTTTTGCATGGCCGGTCGGTTTGCAGCCTCCAATAGCTTTTGATTGCCATGAGACTCAACCTTGAGCTTCTGTGATAATGACTCAGTACCATTTTCAGTGCTTTGAGAAACTGTATAAATGTCAGCCATCCTGGTAGCACTGGTACTTTTTTCAAAAAGAGTTTTCTTCGTTCAATTGCTGCTGCAAATACTTTTATGGAGCTTTTAGCTCTGTTGCTGCTTTTCTGACACTTTTGCAAGGACACTTAATGGAGCTCTTTGCTGCTGGATGCTTGAAAAAGAATACTTTCCGCAAGAAATCGTTTTTTTCATTTTCAACTGAAGATATATAATTTGTAACTGGGTCATCTGGAACATCTTGCTCATATGGAGATTTAACTCGAATTCTGCAATTTTGTTTGTATTGATTCTATTTGCTACTATTGTTTTTGATGCAAACAAATATAATTTTAAGTGAAAGCTTAAATCAATGTCTCTATTTATTTTACTACTAGTAAGTCAAAAGTGAAGATTGATCATTCTTAGTCTAAGTCTTAGTCTAAGAGAGAACACTTTTGCAAAGTGCTCTATTAGTGGTAAATTGGGTTGAAGTAAAGGATTGGAATTAACGATAGCCCCAGACAACAAATAACCTGCTGTAGTGTCCCTAGGATTGAATATGCGGGATACAATATGGACAGAGAGAGAGGTGAGAGGTTAAAGGTAACAAGTGTATAGTTGTTTTTTTAATTTCTCCCTATCTCCCCCCATTAGGAAAAGAAGAAGAACTAAGAGGTTACTTGTTACTTTTTTTGTTAGACACATATTATAGGTGATCTGATGACAGGGTAAAACACCCAACAATAAATATAATTACTAAGGTATTCTCAGGTTATATATATATATATATTTAATTCAGTTTCTGTCACGAAAATTGTATGCAGACTTCCCAAATGCAAACAATAGCTTACCTAACTAAAAATATCTGTCTCTCTTTTGGTGATGACTAGTGACGTGTGCACGTATACACACTGCTCACATCACAAAAAAAAATTTTTTTAAATAATGAAAAAATGGGATGCTGATGCCTGGTGTATCTTGATTACCATCAGTTCAATGTGATATCATCCAACATTGTGATTATCTGACAAAAACAGCTACCGTAGATCCCGTTATATAAGCCGAGAATTTCGTCCTAGATTTTTGGCTTGGAGTTTGGGGGTCGGTTTATACAACGAGTATCGTTTCAGATTCAAGATTTCCAGCGCAATGCCGGTTTTGCCGAATATGGAAGTAAATAATGACGAAACCACAGAGCCATCTTTCAAATGAAGAAGTAACTTTGCATGCCGGTACTTTAAATTAAATAAAGAATTTATTCAAAAAAGTGTTTTAGTTGTTGATTTTATTAATAATATTTATAATAAATTATCGGGAAGTTTAAAATAAAAATTTTTGTTTTGATTTACGATCAACATCTTGCGTTACGACTCGGATGCGGTCACGTGTATCCGCTTGCACGATTGTAAACAAACAACTGAGAGCGTTAGTAGCGTCAGTCGGAGCCCAGATACATGTGTTTGTGGATGTAATTTCGGTCATTGCAGTGATTTACCTATATATATAATTCATTAAGACCATGCAAGCAAGACACATAATTGCTAAGGAAGGAAGGAAGAGAAGGTAAAGAAAGCAATCACAATCGAAACAAAGATGGAAATTGTGTGGAAATATGCGAGTGCTGTTTGTGTGACCGATCTCGCTAATATGTACAGCATGTCGAAATCCACCATCTCGACAATTTTACAAAGAAAAGATTTGCATAAGGAGGCTCCTTCTAAACAATAACCACCTTCCGTTTCATTCTCCTCCTCCTGCCTTCCTGCAGCTCAAAGATGTCAAATTAAATGGTGAGTACATTATGAAATTGTTGTTTCTAGAATAGAATGCCTTTTATTGTCACTATACACATCTACAATGAGATTAAAAGCAGCTCCTTCAGTGCAGAAAAAAAGTTCTGTATAGGGCTTGTATGGTTGGTCATTTAGCCTTAGCATAACACCGGATCTGTGGCCCCGCTTCTGCTTTCTTTCCCTCCTCCGTCTGTGTCCTCTCCTAAACCCGACAACAATCCATGGAGAGCCCGCTGGTCTCGCTATGTTGTCTGGGATGTTGTGCGTGTGATGAAAAACACTCGAAACAGATGTCTGGCTCTGGAGACCAATGTATATAAGGTTCTGACGGGTGTAGCGGATGTTTGCCGAACCGATCGTGCACAAACAAGGAAAAAAAAGTACAAAAACAACAAAAAAGTGCACTGAAAAGGAGAGCCCTGAGCTGCTGCGACCATGCATGCTGCCATGCTCCTAGCTTAATCTAGGCTACTTCTGGTAGGCACTTTTTATAACTTTTTGGTTAGCACATTAGAAAGATTATTGGTGTTTTGGTAAATTATGCACATTATACAACCCTTTTTTATTATGAAAAGGTTAAGTAAGTGTTGCAGTGGGAGGTTCAGAACGCATTATGGGTTAGCCTTCGCGAACGAATTAAGTTCGTAAGTCAAGGGTCCACTGCATTGCGTATTTAAGGTAATCAAATTTATAACGAGTCTCCGGAAATCCACCCGCCGATGTAACGTATTTGCGTATATAGTTTCAACACAAAGGTTTAATTTTACCAAACTTCTCTGCAATCACTTCCTGGTTTCCATCAAAAATGCCGGCAGTCTCAAATTCTCGCCGATTAACATGATAAATATACCTGAAGAGACACTTTTAAGGAAATTTAGAAAATTTTTCTTGGAGAAGAGGGTCGGCTTAAATACCAGTCATCGGCAAATACATGTAATTTAGTAGGTAGAGAAGGGGGTCGGCTAATATACCGAGTTGGCTTGTATTTCGTGATCTACGGTATACAGATTTAAACACCATAAAAAATGAGGGCTTCACAATTGCCCTCTGCCCAGGAAAACCTATTGATCTGTTGGCTATAAACAAGCCTAAACTGAAACAGCAACACCTCAAGTTTAGAATCACATGGCTTTGAGTTAATAAAGGAAAAGTCACAATAGCATGGAAAAAATACACAGACTACACACACTGCAAGAATCAAAATGCACATTGCTCGTTTGGTAACTGCACATGTGGCCGGTGCAAGACCACCAAATAACTGACAAATAATTTTCAACATAAATACCTGTTCTTCACGTACCAGGATTCTGTGCTTCTTTTGAAAATGAGAATCATACTGCTGACTTCTTTTCCATGAAAGGGAAGGAGTACATGTAAGGTTCCTTGGTGTTTTTTCTTTTCAAATTTAGAGTGGCCCACCTCTGCGGTCGGTATGAATGAAATGCTAAGTAATGTCTTGTAGTGACTTTTAAGGGAGCAACTGGGCTAATTGTACCTTTTTACTGGAATATGCTACATGGGACTCAAACGAGGAAAAGTACAAACCAGAAATGTAAACACAATTGAAAATAAAACTACAAGTGGTCTTCAATTTAACATTAATGATAACCGTAAAGCCTCGTCACTAAACTGTAAAGTTCAGGTAAGCCATGTGCATATACAACCATAGGTACAGAGACCACTGCAGGGCCAATTAGTCCTGCGCTCAGCATCTGGCATAAAGACAGTTTCATATATTACAAGAAGCAATATGTTCGTTTTCATAAGAATTATTTATGAACACTCTGAAATTGCCTAAGTTTTTTTTTGTCCACTCACTGGTACAAGAAAACTATATATGACTTACCGTTGAACATTTTCTGCCATTTCATTTGCTATTTTGGAACAAATTTTATGCAGGAAATTACACCTTTGTGATAAAAAGTAAACCAATTGGTGTCATAAGCAGAAATGATTATAAGGACTTGAAGTTGTACATGCAACATCACCTAACCACGGGGGTTCATCCTGCAATGGGATACAAAGGGTCAAATTTACTCTTTTTCATAAAATTAAAAAAAAAATGGGGATCAATAATGTAGGCTATTTTAAGTGTGCTTTTCATGAATATGATAATCAATTCTTTACAGGTGGTGGTAGCCTTCCAGGAGTTACTACCAGAAGGTTAAAAAAGTTGGCTTTGCGTAACAAATTACCCAAACTATTCTAGAACATTTCAGTAATTATTTACCACACTGATGCTGATCTTTCCGATCATAAAATAGATCATTACAATAACAATTGAGGAGAATTTCCAATTAATTGTAGAATTATGGTATTTGAAGGTTCCTCTAGAGTGCCTCTTTCTCTTGCACAATTTGGCTCAAAAATTAAGCACATTGTCATCTCATACCAGGCTTAAGTTTTGAATTTGGTATGTTTCTGTCCAGCTGTTTTAGCTCTTGACCGTCCTCAGGAAACTGAGATACACAAACACACACACACACACACAGATAGACACACACCCATCATCGAGATATCAATGTTTTCGGTAACAGGGGACTCTAAAATATCGAGATCTGTCAAAAACCAGAAATTGACATTTTTGACGAATCTAAAGCTTTCGCTCCTCCACCACAGATGATAGGTTATTGGGGGGGGAGGGTGAAAAGCAAAAAGACACATTTCAAAAATAAAAATGTGGAGTATCATTTTAGATTACTTCAAGGTCAGTGATAATGAATATGTTATCTTTGATTTTTGAACCTTTACTGAAAATCTAGCTCTCTACTGACCATCTACTAGAGGGTGAAAAATCACAAATTTCTATTGCAATTGAAAATTGTTACACTTTATATGTTTAAATTGAAGCACACATTTTAATATTTCAAACATCTAACACGACTATTCTTGCTTACTATGTACTATCTAATGAAGTAAATAATTACATTTCTTATGAATACTCAGAATTAGGATAACTTATGCTAAGTGAGACTTTTTGTAAATAAATACAGTAGAACCTCGAACAGTGCAAAAATTTAACTTGGCTCTACACAGGGTGACATAATTTTTTTTCTTAAATTGTGCAAAATGCACCTCTTGCTTCTTTTATCTATTTCAGTCATTGCAACATGACAGTTTAATGTATTCTTGTGCTTACAAGAGGCAGTGTAAGAAAGAAGGAAATGTCTGCTCATGCAAACCCCTTGTGAAGACTTCCTCATGCTCTTGCTAAGATTCACTTGCAGTGGTGTGAGATTGAAGAGGACATGTTCCCTGTTGCACTCTCATTAACACACTCTCACCTCTGAACAAGGAGGGTGCTTAGGAAGTGTGCCACTGTACACTCAGTCTCATCCACAATGGGAGAAGAAGAAGAGAGATGCACTTCTCTGCATACTTTAGCATTGTCTCTCTCAACCTGGCTTACTGTGGTGTGCCCTCTCTCACTTCTTCTCTTTCACTCTGTGGTATGAGAGAGGCGCATCCCTGTTGTATTCTCACCTGTCTCACCCAAAGAGGCACATATAATTCTTCATTCCTTGTACAGTATCTTTTCATGCCTAAAGGTACACTGCCTAACTGTCATTTTTGTAAAACAGAGCTCTGTTCTAAATCTTACTGTAGCCGACTAAAATGAGGTGCTGTGTCTACCTGATCTCTAGCTTTCTTCACAGAGCTTGAGATTCCAACACAATAGGATTACTCTGCATGGGCACATTGAATTTAAATCTACTGATGCAGATTTACATTTAAAAGAACTAATCTGTGTACATATCATACATATTTAAAGGTATAAGATAAGCTATGATTGCAGCTATTTTAGGGGCCATCAAAGGGCATTTCACTGTATATGAATTTCCTCTATACATGATCCTTAGGAACAAAAACCCTTGCATTACAAAAGAGTTTGCTATAATTATGCTAAAAAAAATGGAAAATAATTGCTTAAGAAGACACAGCTAAGGGTTGTTATAAACATTTTAATAATAAGGTAATTTACTTAGAGACTGTTATTGCTTAGTTTGTATAAGATCGACTAAGGCTTTCTTTAGTTAATGTTATGTTCCTTTACATTTAATTGTCATGTGACTTCTTCTGCCACATCAATGGTGTAAAAGCTGGTTAATTATAAATTTGGAAGAGTTATCCCTTGGTTATTAAAGTGAAGCATCTCGGTGCTTTTCCTTAATAACTTAGCTTATAAAACAAGAAGAGAGGGTTGTTTCAGATATTTGACTTTGTCTCTAAGACATCCTAAATTTGGTTCTCCCCTTTAACTTGGCACTTAGTTTTATTTTTATTTTCCAATTTTACTCTCTGCCTGTCTGACCACATTAAGGGTCTCATATTCTTATCTCCTGGTTTCTTTGTATCTCACCATAATATTCAGGTATGTATTTGGGCTCCGAACGCATGGGGAAAGTGACAGAAATGAAGATGATGACAAAACTAGAGACTATCATGACTAATGTGGACCACTTTCACAGGGAAATGTTTAAAAAATGCAATTGATGCATATTGCCTTCAGCCAACTGTCTGTATAGTAATCCACCTCTCATATTGCTTATCATCACCCTAGCTAGGTACATTAGGCACAACAGCATTTCCCTTTTGAGATCAATAAAAAAACCCAGTAGTACTACAATTTGTAAATCCATCTACCTAAACATCCTTCCCCTTTAAGTGATATGAACTGCTAGAAGATCTCTTAGGGCATTGACATAGAGCTTCCAGAGCATAATCCTGAGCCAACAAATGCTGAGAATTACAGCAGAACTAGGTTGAGGATGGTGCTTAAAGCTTTCTTGAGCTTGGAGGCTAGCTGACATTCAAACCTGGAGGCGAGTTGAGACAATGGATTGAGGAACAAAAGGAAGAGAATCTAAAATTAAAGATAGAGATGGACGATAAAAAGGGAGTTGTTTGTGACACACAAACTTTTGTGGATAAGTGGACCAGCCATTCCATCAATTAGAAAAGGACCCATTTAAGTACACCCAGGGAGGCAATGGGACTCTGCCATTTTTCCTGTGCTCCATTTCTATGTAATAAATTATTGTTAATAGAACATCCCATCCATCCATTATCCAACCCGCTATATCCTAACTACAGGGTCACAGGAGTCTGCTGGAACCAACACAGGGCGCAAGGCAGGAAACAAACCCCGGGCAGGGCGCCAGCCCACCGCAGTTAATAGAACATTTTACTTTATATTTTGGTTGCTTCTTTCATCATTTCAGATTCTGAAAAACTTAAAGAGCATTGCCTAGTTTCCGCAATATTTACTTCTGACTCAAAATCGCTGTTAAGTATTACACACACACACACGCACACACACATATATATACATATATATATACTGCATGTGATGGATGGCACATGTGTACAGCCTACAGGCATCCCTGCTGGGTCAGATTCTGATTCCTTACCTGGCCAGTGTGATTCAAGGATAGTGGAAGACAGCCTGGTGGGGCTACATGCTCCCCAAATACAGTAGGTGGCAGCCTCCCTGGGCAACCCTACCTGTGTAGACACCTGCAAGGCACAATGGATATTGTAGTCCCGTAGGGTAGCCTTATCAGGTTAAACGGGTGCTGCATGGAATTAAGTTCCCTACTTTATAGGACTTTTGTTTGACCCAGAAGTATTTCCATTAGGCTATACCCTAGCACTAGAAATACTCTTGGGTCCAAGTCTCTTGACTTCATCCAGATGAGCTAGACTTGGGGGTGGAGGATAGATAAAGATCACCTGGGAAGTGTGGAGGAGAAGACAATGAGTCAAAGAAAGAGAGAAGAACTGTATTTGATCTATGCCACTTTTGGCGCTTTTGTGCAATGTATTATTATTAATAAGCCTTTTCTTTATACATTGTAAAAGGTGCTATATAGGCACCTGACCTGACACAAACTCACACCAGAGGCACGTATAAAAACAAGAACACTTTTTTATTTTCTTCACCTGTGGGGCACGTGACTCCCACAGGCACAACACAGTCCCCAGTACAAAAATAAAGCACCCAAAACACACTCTTCTTTGGCACCACCATTCCTCTTCCAAGTGTAATCCTCCTCCTCTCCCGACTCTGGCCATTGAGTGGTGGTTGCTGGCCTCCGGGTGGGGCAAATACACTGCCCATACGGGCTCAGGAGTCCCAGATTCAGCACCCCCTGGTGGCACCTGCGGGACCCAACAAGGCTGCACATAACTCCAATTCCCATGGAGCCCTGCGGGAAACCGAGGCACCGCTCCAACCCAGGGGGGTCGGCCATCTAGCCTCCATGGGGAGGTATTGCACAGTCCATGGCTGCACCCACTGAACATATAATGAAGGGGCATGGACCCCGGCCATCCACCACAACAGGAACTTGTGTCTGTGAGGTTGTGTCTGGGGTTTAGGGTGCTGCCACATCTCTTCGTGGTCACTATATGAAATCCACAAAAGGAAAAAATGAATCACGTATCTTAAAATAGTTTTTTATTCTTGACCTTTCAACACCTATCAGGTGTCATCATCAGAGGAGAATGTTTAGACATACAGTAATCAGAGGCAATATATTGTGTATATACCAGTATATATACAAAACACAAATTTGTTTTTGCAGATGGCTCTTTGAAGTCACCTTTCAATAAAAATAAAATGTAAATTATAATGCAATGACTCTAAAGGATCTCTTTGAAGTGTTACACAGGAATCAACTGGTAAACTGTGAAGGTCTAAAAATCCTGGCAAAATTTGTATTGTTCAGTTAATATCCTTTGCAGAACATGAATATTTAGTGAGGAATAAATATTCAGCAGAGGACAATGAAATGTATCTAATGCATAAAGAATTCTTTGATGGTACATTTGAGATAATGGGCAAAATCCAGAAATTTGAAAGATTTCTTACTTATTCTTTTTTTTTTTAAATATCTTTGAAAACTGTGTTAAGGTACAAACAGTACTAGCAGCTCCATACCTATAACTACACCCTATAAGTGGTATTTAATGCACCTGTATTGAATATTGCACATTGCCACCTTCTGTCAGTAACACTATTCTTTTTTTTTTTTTTTCAGTTCTTGTTCTACTGATTTTAACTTTGAAGCGCCACCGGAAGGGTCATTTAATATCTGAGGATGACGAGGACATGCGAGACAATGTGATCAAATATAATGATGAAGGTGGTGGTGAGCAGGACACACAGGCTTATGACATGACAGCCTTGAGGACCCTTTATGACTTTCCAGAAGTTAAGTCTAGTGACTCCGGACCCGACCTACGTTCGTTGCCTCACTGGATTCAGAACTCAAGCAATGCTGATTCAGAGGGCTCGTCAGCCACAGACTTCTCTGTCTTCCGAGGATACATCTGCAAAAAGGTTCAACAGGCGGACGCTGATCTGTCTGTACCCCCCTATGATTCTTTTCAAACATACGCTTTTGAGGGCTCTGGTTCTCCTGCCCTGTCACTTAGTTCTATTCATACATTATCTACCACCTCAGAGCAGGACTTTTCATACCTCAGTGAATGGGGTCCACGCTTCCGGCAGTTGGCTGGACTCTATGCAGCAGGACATCCTGAGGAAGAGGGTTCCTAGCACCTTGTTTTGAAATACCTTACTAAAAAGGAACTTACAAATCAATGAAAATGTGCCACTTTCTGATCAGTATAACCCAAGCTTGTCCTGGGAGATTTTTTTAACTTTTTAATTTCTAGAACATATTTAATAAATAATCATTTTCAGTGAAAACAGCAAATTGCTGTGATTATAAATCATTAAACTATCATTGTGAAGGGTATACAGCATAGAAAACACCAGTGATGGCAATAGAAGTGTAAAAAAGATCATATCATGGAAAGCAAAGGAAATACCACAAATGCTGCACTGGACAAATGCTAATTTTTTTGTATGCCAAGAAATTTGTAAGTTTGATAAAAAGACGTTGTTATCAATTTTTACTGTATGAGCATGCTCTCTTGGGAAATGACAAAACAAAGCGAAAACGTGCGAACCAGAAAAAAAACTGCCCCACGTCCATGATCAATTTTTATTCTTTGTATTGTTACTTTTTGTTGCTACTGTAAATGAGAAACAGTAGCCAATTCTGGGTCATGACCTGTCAACTGATCACATACCATTCAAGTGGAGTACAAGAAGGAACGGCAGGAGCAATGTGGTCATTATTTATCTTTTGGGTGAAGGCTGTTAGAAAAGTTCAGTACTTGGAATAATGAGCAAGACCTACATCAGCAATGAATAAATCTATATTTTTAATCAGAAAGTTGTTTTTTTTTGTCATAGGTCATGACCCCTAAGAAATTGATTTTTTTAGAAGAGTTCTGTCAAAAGAAAGGTATGAGGACACACTTAAAACTGACACTAAAAATAAATAAAGTGGGTGTTTTGGGGAAATTGTCAATACTTTATTTTCCAGTTATATTCTAACATCAGAAAAATATTTTTTGATAGCAATCACACCTTGTTTTGCTCAATTAAAAGAACATATCAGTTAATATTTCAGTTAAAAGAACATATGTTTATCTAGAAGCAATAACCAGCTGATTTTGTGAACACAGAAATACCTAGAGTGAGTTGGGATAAATGTATTTGTTTAATTCAATTCTTATTTATTTCTTCATTTAAACTTTCAAATGTGTGTTTTCAATGTGTCTGTCAAATTCCCTTGATATGAAATAGCATATTTTGTTATCAACATATTTATTTATTTATTGGTTTGTTTAATTTATTTTGGTAGAGCCAAATAGCTTTCTGAATAACTGTAAATCCTGGAGGTGGTAAGATCTATGTTATAATTTATTTGATGAAGTATTTGAAATAAAAACGATGACAATAAATATGTTAAGGAAGTTATTTACTAAAAATCAAACCTGTAATTTTCTGTTGAAGATTTGTGGTAAATTAATGAGAAATCCTTTGTAAAAGTGAGTCGCTATTGTTAATCTCGTTCATCTAATCCATGCATTCATTCCATCATCAACCAAAAAATATCCCCTAGATTTTCTCATATACTCAGATATGGGGATGGATACTTAAGGAGAAAACCGCAAGACAATGATTATGTTTTTATATTATATACATTAATGAACCATCACATCAACATCAAATCAAATTAATAATATATTGAACAATTATTCTAAAAGTAAAGTTGAATAAATCAGACGCTGCAACTGCATGAATAAAAAGTAAAGTACCACTTCTGGTTAACAGAAATACCCCAAAAGTTGATAGAAAGCTATGTTTTGTACCTAATGCTTGTATGCAAAATTTGGTTGAGCTAAGTGAACGCGTACTCAAGTTATCGTGTTTACACACACACATGCGCACACACAGACAGACAGACAGACACAATTCCAAAAAATGGTATTTTTGGACTTAGGGGGGTCTAAAACTTTGAGATTTATCAAAATCTTGAAACAGAATTTTTGAAGGATTCCAATACTATCCCTATACTTTATACACGAGAAAGTCTGGGAGGTCTAAAACATCAAGATTCATCAACATCTCGACATCAGATCTTTGGACAATTACAGTACTTTCCCTATACTTCATAAATGAGAAAGTAATAAGGAGGTGACTGGATAAAGAGGTGAAGTTGCAAAGAATTTTGGGTTGAGCCAAATTAAAAAAAACAGGCAAAGGTCTAAAGTCAAAAATATCCAAATGAGGTCTAAAAAGCAGTCATTAAGAGTTTTGTGTCCTAACCATTACTGATAAGATTTAACCCTTGACTGACACTGCCTACTATCATGATTTTACTGTTCTGGTGATTGGATTTTTTAACCATTGTTGTGTTTGTTCACCCCCAACTTGTGACTTAGATGCCTCAGTTTTTTTCAGATTCCCAGCACAATGTGTTGTCACTATATAAGTCAAGTGATGTCATCACATTTCTACTGTTAAGGACAATAATTAAAAAGCATTGAATCAGGATTTGATTAACAAAGGGCAATGCAAATAAAAACAGTAAGAATAGCATGGATGTCAAAACTAGAGAGAACAACAATACCAATATATTGTAGTTAGTAAAGGTTCAAATGAAAGTTGTAGTTCTGGGGTTTTTAATTATGATCATGGAGAGCCGTAGTGGCTGCAGTTTTTCGTTCCAACCAGTTTTCTAATTAGAAGTTAGTCTTTGCCTGTAATGAAAGTTGGTATTTAATTATATGGCTTGTTAGTACTTTCATTATTCCACATTGTAGATTTTCCTATTCGGAGAACATTATCCACATTTTTTGTGGACCAGAACAAATTTGTAATTCTTAGCCCTTCGATTTTCACCCTCATTTATTTCAAACATCTAATTAACACAGAAACTTCATGATACATATACACATTATGCAGTTTTAAATACAGTAGATCCAATTTAGCTGAAGAATTGATGGTTTCTTTGTCATTTGAATTTCATTATTAACTAGTGGCTTATTAAGAAAATAGGAAACAATTAAAAGCTAAACTCAGCTATTTGAAACTAAAATAAGAAATTAAGAGCTCTGAATTGTAACAAGTGAATGAACTAAAAGTAAGGACAGAAAATAGTGTTTTAGCAGCAAATAAATGTGCTCTGATTAGGAACTTGACTGAAACAAAAGCCTGTAGCCACTACGGCCCTGCAGGGGCCTCATTTATAAAGCTTGCATTTGCACAAAAAGTTTACAAGCAAATTCCCACACAAACGTTGGGATTTATAAAAGAAAATTTGACAGGGCAACATGCATATATTTACAGAAATTCTGGTCCATGTGTATGCAACATTTCAGAGAAATTTGTGAATTGATGGAACCCTTGATCAAGCAGGAAAATGCAGTCAAACCAGCTAAATGACAACTCACACACATAATTATTCATATCAATGAGCCATTATTATAATGTGCATTGATGTGACAAACATATTACATCTCAGAAATAATTAATATATGTTCTACAGACTGTCTTTTAGCTCCCTTTTACGAGGGCCAATGCTATGTGTTTGCACGGAAGAACTTTTTTGGTTTTTCATCAGTTCATATCAGTTGTTACTTCTCAGGGAACTTGCCAACAGGTCAGGAATATCTTAGCCAAGCCTTACTCCATCATGCCTGCTGCGCTGAAAGCCATTAAATGATCGGTGACACACAACATCCAGTTTCCATATGTTGTTGGTGCACATACATATACATATAAGTTTTTGCCAATATAAAAAGGCAATTTGCAGCAGTGTCCAGTTCTCCTAATGTAATCGGAGCACTTGACTGCAATCATGTTGCAATAAGGGCACGAACCTGTAAGTAGACATGCTCGATTAACAGACAAGACATCTGTGATGCCATGATGTGGCTGGCATACATTGTGTCTCAGTCACCTGGGTCAACCCATGATTAATTTATTTAGAACCAAAGTAAGTTTGACAGATGTGATAGCACCGGCGGTAGTATGTGGTGAATGACTTGTTGGTGAAGTGATTGGCTCAACCCTCAGTTTTCTATAGGGCCTGTACTATTTATTGTAACAGTATTCGCTTCAATAGATATGCCAGGTGATAGTGGCTACCCGCTCAGACGCTGTCACATTATGCCTTTTCCAGAGCAGAGAGGAGAGGAGCTACTGTATAATGACACATATGATCTTGTGCTCTCAGTTGCAGAGCAAAGCAAGATACTCTTGAATTCATGTGGTGGGGTCTCAAAACATCAGGAAGGAGGCTTCTCTACCAGCCTGTTAAGCTTTGCAGAATTGTGATTGCATGTGTATGGATGTTGAAGGGTGCCATTCAAGGCATGTTCATGTATGCATAAGGCGACTTATTTATAAAAGATGAATTGTGTAGAAATGTGCATTCACCAGGATTTATAACTCTGATTTTTTTTCTTTGCCATACACATTTTCCTCTTTATTTGCAACTAGCAAAATACTCGTGCCTCGCAGCGCAGAAGTAGTGTGTTAAAGAAGTAATGAAAAAGAAAAGGAAACATTTTAAAAATAACGTAACCTGATTGACAATGTAATTGTTTTGTCATTGTCATGAGTGTTGCTGGCATATATATATGCTGTCATATATATATATATATATATATATATATATATATATATATATATATACACACACACACATATAAACATATATATACATATATGTATACATATATACATATACACATACATATATATACTGTATATATATATATATACATATTGTCACACATGCACGAGTAGGAGGCTGCGGACGGACCTTAAACCGATTCGAAAGGCGTTCGCCGGCAGGGAGTGGCAGGGTACTAACCTTTCTCCTTTGTCTTCCAGGAAAAGAGACGCTCCTCCATCATAGCCTTCCCGCAGTACGTCCACTTCCGCCCTTCCTCCGCCATCTTTCCTGACGTCAACAGTCCCATCCTCCCTCACGGTTCCTTCCCAGCATTCCTCCAATTCTGGCTCCTCCCCTATAAAATGGCCACCGACGCCTCTGAAGGCGTCGCGCATATGAACTGTTTTGTTTATATTTTGACCTGCTTTCTTTTTGAATTATTGTGGATTGTCTACAATATACGTGGCCGGAAAACCTCAAACGTTTACCCTGTTTGCTTCTACTCTTTTACAATATACATATCTACACATTTATACACATATATACAGACATACATATCTATACATATATACAAATCTACATATATATATACATATCTACATATATATATACACATCAATCAATCAATCAATCAATCAACATTTATTTATATAGCACATATTCATACAAAAAAATGTAGCTCAAAGTGCTTTACAAAATGAATAGAAAAATAGAAGACACAATAAAAAATAAACATAAGTCAACATTAATTAACATAGAATAAGAGTAAGGTCCGATGGCCAGGGTGGACAGAAAAAACAAAAAAAAACTCCAAAAGCTGGAGAAAAAAATAAAATCTGTAGGGGTTCCAGACCAAGAGACCGCCCAGTACATACATACATACAGTACATACATACATATATATATACACATACATATATATACAGACAACATATGTATGTGTGTGTATATATATATATATATATATATATGTATGTATGTGTGTATACACGAGTTATATTCAATGCATTCGTAGTCTGAATCACAAACTGATTCTATGGGTGGTTACCTACCAGGTAACGCCTGTGGTTGGTCAGCAAGTCGGCTAACATCCGCCATGGTGCCCTCTTTCAGTTGCGAGAAACAGATCATAGAATGGTTGAAATAGTTTTACTGTCAAATAATGCAACGAGTACGCGACACGTGTTTCGCCCTAAATTAGGGCACAAAATTAGGTACGTGTCGCGCACTCTTTGCATTATTTGACAGTAAAACTACACATGTGTATATGTGTATATATCTATACTAATAAAAGGCAAACCCCTCACTGACTCACTCACTCTCTCACTCACTCACTCACTGACTCACTCATCACTAATTCTCCAACTTCCCATGTAGGTAGAAGGCTGAAATTTGGCAGGCTTATTCCTTACAGCTTACTTACAAAAGATCATTTCGAAATTCTACATGTAACGGTCATAACGGTCGATAACGGTTGGCAACATCCGCCATGTTGAACTTTCTTATTTATGGCCCCATCTTCACGAAATATGGTAGGCGACTTCCCTGCGCTAACCGAAACCAATGTACGTACTTATTTCGATGGTATGACATCACTGTCGGCCGCCATATTGAACTTTCCAACGTCACTAATTCTCCAACTTCTCGTATAGGTAGAAGGCTGACCCCATCTTCACAAAATTTGGTAGGTGGCTTCCCTGCGCTAACCAAAACCGATGTACATACTTATTTCGGTGGTATGACGCCACTGTCAGCCGCCACATTGAACTTTCCAACGTCACTAATTCTCCAACTTCCCGTGTAGGTAGAAGGCTGAAATTAGGCAGGCTCATTCCTTATAGCTTACTTACAAAAGTTAAGTAGGTTTCATTTCGAAATTCTACGCGTAACGGTCATAACGGTCAACAACGTCCGCCATGTTGAACTTTCTTATTTATGGCCCCATCTTCACGAAATTTGGTAGGCTGCTTTCCTGCTCTAACCAAAACCGATGTGCGTACTTATTTCAGTGGTATGATGCTAATGTCGGTCGCCATATTGAAGTTTCCAATGTCACGAATTCTCCAACTTCCCGTGTAGGTAGAAGGCTGAAATTTGGCATCCCATTCCTTACAGCTTACTTACAAAGGTTAAGCAGGTTTCATTTCGAAATACTACGCATAACGGTCATAACGGTCGACAATGTATGCCATGTTAGACTTTCTTATTTATGGCCCCATCTTCACGAAATTTGGTAGGCGGCTTCCCTGCATTAACCAAAACCAATGTAAGTACTTATTTTGGTGGTATGATGTCACTGTCGGCCACCATATTGAACTTTTCAACGATCTTTGTTACTTATGGGCCCATCTTCAAGAAATTTTGTATGCGGGTTCCCAACGCTAACTGAATCCTACTTACGTACATATATATGTCCATAGCCTGCAGCTCGGTCACCGTGTGAGGCGGCGTTCGGTCCTTCATCCCAAAGCCTCCCACGTTGTTGGCTGCCTGCCTATATAAAGCCGTCCATCGCTCCAGTCTCTACATTCCCTTCCTTGCTTTGCCACGGGATTCACGTCTCCCTGCTGATAACTACAGCCTTTTTATTTAATCCACGGCTTCTCCGCTGTTTTATTGTTCATTTATTGCGATTATAGTTATTGTGTAAGTATTTTAGACTTACTTTACAATGTTCAGGTACACATTTCCTTTATCATTCCAACCATACCCCCATTAACATGTCTATCGAGGTGATCACCATCGATCAAAGAACTGTCACTTACCGAGTGGTTTCCATGCCCGGAGATGGCACCTACCTTTTCCATTCTCTTTGTTACATATTGCACGGCCATATCAGGCTCACTCTTGATATCTGGAGGAACATTATGTCTTATGTATTGAATGACTGGGACAGGTTCAAGGTGTGGACTGATGACGGTACAGGAGATAATTATACAACACAGGAGCACTATTAAGAGTGAAATGCTTAAGCCCTTCACCTAGGGATCTGCATGTGAGTTGATGGCTGCCGCTGAATTGTTCGGTTGACGCTTTCAAGTGTACCAAAATGGCTAAATATTTTACACCTTTCGACAACCGCCAATGCCTTTTAAACATCTTAGATTCACAGGTGACGATTTCAGTAGTGGACACTTTGATGTTTATGAATGTTTAAACTCTCAAAAGCTGGATGTGAAGTTATCAATGAAACCGGTTGTATACTTACAACGCTTGACAGATGCCGAATGTCTCCTCAACACAAGTCCTGCAAATATTATGCAGCAGATTATGGCAGCAGCAATCCAAGCTGTGAGATTTGAAACAAGATTACTGTTCACATGGCCAACTGTACGTTGCATGCTTAAGAGTAAGCTCAGCGCACAGCTTGGTCATATTACAACCGGAGGGCCGAACTCACAATGTGGTATACAAAGAGATCCTTAACAAATAATTATTGGTATATTTTCCCTCAGTTTAAAAAGGTTTAATTTTCTTCTTAATAAAAATTCTAAGGCAGTACTTCGCCACTGCGAAGCGCGGGTATTTTGCTAGTATATATATGTGTGTGTGTGTATATATATATTGTGGTCCCCAGTCGGGGCTGGAGCCCGGCCGGGACGCCCAGGAGGACCGGAGGAGGGCTTGTGCTTCCTCCAGACCGCGAGGGAGCGTCCATCCTGGTTATGTTGGGGGCCTCGGGTACAGGGCTTGGAAGCCCAGCCCTGTAGGGACCCTTGGCCACCGCCAGGCGGCGCCCCAATGCCTGCATATCCCTGGAGCCCAGCACTTCCGCCACACCAGGAAGTGCTGGGGAAGAGGACAGGGGACACCCGGACGGCTTCCGGTGCGCAGCGCACTTCCGCCACACTGGGGTGTGGCTATGACTGATTGCCGGGAAGCAGCTGGAGCCCATCCGGGTTCCCATATAAGGGGCCGTCTCTCTCCAGTCAGCAGTGGATGTCGGGTGGAAGAGGACAGAGCTGGAGAGAGGACGGGAGGCGGCCAAAAAAAAGGCATTGGACTTGTGTGGCCTGGACAGTTGGGGGAACGGTGCAGAGGCACTGGGGGTGCACGTGAGTACAATTTGCAAATATTATTGTAAATAAACGGTGTGTGGAGGAACTATGTTGTCCGTCTGCCTGTGTCCAGGTTCCAGTCCACAATATATATATATATATATATAGCAAAATACCCGCTCTTTGCAGCGGAGAAATAGTGTGTTAAAGAAGTTATTAAAAAGACAATTTGGAGGATGTGCTGTGTTCAAGTTACAAAGATAACAGGTTTCATTCATCGAAGTGTTCACTACCCAAATCGGTACTTTTATCTGAGACATTACACACTGCATGCATGGGGTTTTTTTACACTGTCTTCCTTTAGCTGGACATTAAATTTTTCCACTGTGCGCTTTGTTACCGCAGTAGCTGCACTTATGAATATGCTTGTGTGTGTTCTACGTTCACAGTCAGTTCACGTGAGCCGCTCGGAGCACATGCTTCGAAGGTCGTTTGCATAAGCACAGTCCTTCACTCGCAAATATTGACGACATTGACTTTTTCCACCGTGTGCTTTGTTTCCACAGTAGCTGCACTTATGAATATGCTTGTATGCATACTACGTTCACAGTCAGTTCACGTGAGCCACTTGGAGTACATGCATCAAAGGTAATTTGCATAAGCACAGTCCTTCACCCGCGAATATTGACCTTATATGGGCAGGCACTCAATTACGTAGGAGGCGTGATGACGCGGGACACAACTCCGTCTCTCACGGCCATCGAGCTGCAGTCTGTTACAGTATATGGGCGAAAATAGGTTCCAGTTATGACCATTACACATAGAATTTCAAAATGAATCCTGCCCAACTTTTGTAAGTAAGCTGTAAGGAATGAGTCTGCCAAATGTCAGCCTTCTACCTATACGGGAAGTTGATGAATTAGTGATGGGTGAATGAGTGAGTGAGTGAGTGAGTCAGTCAGTCAGTGAGGGCTTTGCCTTTTATTAGTATAGATGCCCATATTTCTGTGCTCGAAACCACACAAACATTTATAAAAGAGTCCCCAGGACTGTGAATGAGAACCCCTATTGTAGGTCATGAACAAAAGGAAGTTTAAAACCAAATCAAAACCTGATTCTAAGTTCTTAGAGTCAGTTGCAGAGTACCTGAGATAGTACCAGACTATGACCAGACTAAAAAAAAAAAAAAATGTATTTGTATTGCACTTTATATTTTAGCAATCTCAAAGTGCAACAGAGTCAAAAATAAGTCTATAAAAATACTTTAACAAAAAGTCTTTCTAAAGAGATGAGTTTTTAGGTTTTGTTTAAAAACATCAGTCGACTGTGGGGCTCTCAGGTAATCAGTGAGGGCATTCCAAAGCTTCGGCGCCGTAGATGAAAAAGCCCTGTCACCCATGCTGCTGAGCTTAGTTCTGGGGACTTGGAGGGTGTTTATGTGTACAGAGCGGAGGGTACGTGAGGAAGTATAAGGAGTGAGAAGTTCCTGTAGATAAAGAGGGGCATGTCCATAAATGCACTGATGGGTGAGAAGGGAGACCTTGTACTCTATTCTGAGCTGGACAGGGAGCCAATGAAAAGTTTTCAGGATGGGGGTGATGTGATCGCACCCTCATCAGGATCCTGGCAGCGGTGTTCTGAATATACTGAAGTCTCTGGATACTCTTACCGGGAATCCCGATGAGGAGCTTACTATGTAGTAAGATACTAACAGGAGATGATTCTCAGTGAACAGCAGAGCAATATCAATACCAAGTTTAACTTATACACAGCTAGCCATGTTTTTGCCTTGTGTTTTTTCTCAGTTTGCTCAGCTGGCGGTCTGATTGCCTAATATTTTACCTGTTTTCATTTGATAATGGAATGTAAGTGTAATTTGAAAGTAAATAGTTCTGACCATTGATGGGTATCCAGTCTGAAATTAGTTAACTAAAAGGGTCAGGTTGCCCATTCGAATTTTTTGGTAACTTCACTTATCTGAAGCGTTTCGTTTGATTTTCTGATATCAACGGCTAATTAAGCACAATCCATTTACCAACTGGTGTAACAGATATTGTGCAATGGAGTGAATCATGTCAAAGGACTTGCTCAATTTCTATTAAAATCATTCCTATGGCTAATTGTTAATTTTCACAGATAACAGAATGATAAGCTGATTTTATTGAAAGAAGCACATATCTTACCTACTCACTGATCTTTTGAATGGGCCTTAGAATTTTTGCCTGCTGGTCTTCTACCTAATCCAAAACTAAATCTATCAAGAATTATATTTAGCATCATTTGAATCTCAAAGGATCATTTGCTCCTTCACTTTTCTCCTTAGCTACAAATCCAAAAGTTGGAGATGAGAAGTGTCAACAATTTAAATTTCATTTGTAAAAGATATGAAAAGAGAGCTGTTTTTTAACACAAGTTCAATTTCAATTCTGTTTATTTTAGAGCAACACTTTTCAGAGTTGGTGGCACAGTGGCGCAGTGGTAGCACTACTGCCTCGCAGTAAGGAGTCCTGGGTTTGCTTCTTGGGTCCTCCCTGCGTGGAGTTTGCATGTTCTCCCTGTGTCTTTGTGGGTTTCCTCTGGGTGCTCCGGTTTCTTCCCACAGTCCAAAGACATGCAAGGTTAGGTGCATTGGCGATTCTAAATTGTCCCTGGTGTGTGTGCCCTGCGGTGGGCAGGTGCCCTGTCCGGGGTTTGTTCCTACCTTGTGCCCTGTGTTGGCTGGGATTGACTCCAGCAGACCCCCGTGACCCTGTAGTTGGGATATAGCAGGTTGGACAATGACTGACTGACTTTTCAGAGTGCCAGCTCAGGGCACTGTAAGAAGCTCCCAGGTAAAATATAATTACAAACTTTATAAGTTTGCATACACATAAAGTTACAGACTTGTTTAAACACAAAGCAAAAAAAGCACTTCCTGACTGACTAACATAAACGTAACATAACAATATCTATCCATTAACATTATTGTTGAATGATGGCCTGTTTACAACAGAGGATCCTACTGAACTTTGTCTATAACAAAAAATATGCCTTATGTGTTATCTAGTTAAATTTTCAATTCTCTTGAAGGTCTTTGTGTAAAGGTCTGTACAGGTGAAGAATCATCATAATGATTCATGGTAATAATTTGCACGTTTATTAGTGTGTTTTGGGTTTATTTTCAGTTTTGATTGATGCTTTATTTTTGCATTTAAGAAGAACTGAAAAGGTAATTTCCTGTTACTATCTTGCTTTCTATATTGACATGACCAGAAGCATCAGGCCTGTGGTGTCATTGGATGTGACTTACTGTATGTACTGTATATGGATGTATTTCATTCAGCCTTCATCCATCGGTGGATATTCAGTGTTCCTAAGTACTTATTAGTGTAGTTAACAGAATTCTAAGTTGGTCATAGCAGTAGAACTGATTTTTGGTTCTCCTCTTTGCTTTGTATCTCACATATTTTGTTCAGCCCTTTGATTCCTTTATGCCCGATTATGTTTTTGTTTTTTTTACTTTTGTCTCCCTTTTGAGTACTTCCTGCCTAACCTTTATTAGCTTTCTTACCTTGCAGTAATCTTCACATGCCTTATAGTGTCCATATTACAAGGTAAAAAAAAAGCCATTTGTGGTTATCCCAATTGTTAAATTTTAATTTTTTTTTAAATATTCAATTGTCAAATCTGATGATTGCACTGTGCTCCAAAAACTTTGATACAGTTGAATGTTTCCCCACTGTGTAATGTTACTATTTCTTTTAACAACACTTATTAAGGGTTTGGGCACTGAAGAAACAAATTGGTTATGTTTAGCAAGTGGAATTTTCCTCCATTCATCTGTAATTCAGGTCTTCTGTTATGTAATTGTATGGGGCCTTCACTGCAGTATTTTGCATTTCATAATGTGTCACACATTCAACAGGTAAGGACTGCAGGCGGGCCAATCAAACACCTGCACTCTCTGCATATACAGCATGGACAGAATGTGGTTTGGTGTTGTTCTGTTGAAAAATGCAAGGACATCCCTGGAACAGATGGCGACTAAGTGGCAGTATATGCTGTTACAAAATTTGTACATATTTTTCTGCATGTTAATGTAACCCTTATAGATGTTCAGGTTACCCATGCCATCCCCAATACCATGAAAGATGCTGGCTTTTGGACCTGACAATGATAACAGCTTAGATAGTCCTTTTCTGTTTTTCACTGGAGAATTAGCTCGCTTTGCTTGTCATCCCCCCCGGCCTGCGCTTTGCACCAGCCACTTTGCGTCTCTGCCGCTCGCATATGTGGATTTTACTTTCACCAAACAACAAATCTTTTAATTCTCACGGATATGTGTCTTCGTTGGGAAGAAACACTACTTTTCCCTGATGGCAACGCGCATTAGACGATCTACAAGTCTACGACTTAAAGTTTAAATTCAAACAATATATTCAATCTCTTTTCACTGTTCTGCTATTTCATCGCGTAATAATTTCCATTTGTTTGCGCTAATGTGATCTTTACTATCATTTTTTTGAGACTTTGGAATTTTAGTACTTTCATTATCTCTAATCTGCCCTGCATGTGTATCGTTTTTGAAGTATTTACAACATTTTACTTTGTCATCTACTCCTTGTCTTTTATTTTTGGCCCCGGGCATGTTTAAATCACTTGACACAAAATCCTGCCTCGCAAGACATGAAAGTATCTCTCTGAAAAAGTCACGTCTAGTCCCAGGCTACAAGTCTTGTCACGTCTCAGGATTTTTTTATTATAATAGAGAAACTATTTGAAATGTTCACTCATTGGGTCACAAAACACAGTTCCAGTGTGCTACTTTTCATCTCAGAGGAGTCCAAGCCCAGAGAAGTTGGTAGCAGTTCTGGACCATGTTGATGCATGGCTTCTGTTTTGTATAGTAAAGCATTAACTTGCATCTGTTAATACTCTTTTTCTTGTGAAATTCCCAATAAGTTTGATGTGTCACATGACCCTCTTCCTATTGAAAAAACAAAAGTTGGATCCAAAATGGCCGACTTCCAAATGGCCACCATGGTCACCACCCATCTTGAAAAGTTTCCCCCCTCACATATACTAATGTGCCACAAACAGGAAGTTAATATCACCAACCATTCCCATTTTATTAAGGTGTATCCATATAAATGGCCCACCCTGTAGTTTTTAAGACAGTAATTTCTGAGGAATCGGAGATCATTTGAATTCAGAAGTGGTCTTTGGCCTTGCCCTTTATACACCAAGATTTGAATGGATTCCTTGAATCTTTTAATTCCATTTATGGACTGTGGAGGGTGAAATGCCCAAAATCCTAGCAATCTGTATATGGAGAATGTTTCTCTCCAAGTGCTGGATTATTCACTGACACATCTGTTTTCAAATTGGTGAGCCTCAACCCATCCTTGATTTTGAAGGACTAGGCCATTTTGGTGGTGTATATACTAGAACCTCACCTGCTTAACATCACCTTGTTATTTGAACTTGTCACATCGTTATTAGTACGTAACTACATCTAACTACACCTAAGAACATCCTAACTTTTTTGGAAAATGTTGCAGGCATCAATTTCAGAATAAACATGTATCTTCAAAAAACAATGCAAGAGTACAAGTCAAGGGAGGTTATGACTAAGTCATATAACTCACTAGTGAGACCTTGTCTGGAGTCCTGTGTACAAAGTAGATCTCCACATTAGAAAAAAGTAGAGAAAGTCCAGAGGAGATCGACAAGGCTAATACCAGGACAACGAACAGTACCCACAAAAGAAAGATTGATGGAGGTGAAAGTTAAGATTAGGAAGTGTCGTAATTATAAAAAGAATCAATATTGTGGATGCCAGCTGTTATTGTAAAATTAGTTATTACAGTTAATTTTGCATTTTATCATTTTTAAGACTATAAGAAAAGATTTTTGGAATGAATGGGTGTTCTTGTCAAAATTGTTCTAAAGTACTTTATTCTTGGGTTCTCTATCATCAATTGTCCCTATTGGTTCATTTTCTGTTTAGATGGCTTTTTATGTGATTTAATTTATTTCTTCTTATTCCTAATTTGTATTTTCGGAACATTGGTTTCAACAATTATTCTCTATGTTCCTTCAGTTTTTCCTTTTTTTAGGTCTTATTCTTTAGTTCACTTGTTCACTATTCCTAATTTTATTAAAAGTGGTTTTTCATTTGTTTCCACTATAATCATTCTAATTTAGCATCAACCTTAAATTAATGTTTGTAAGTTAAGGGTGGTAGTTCACCGGTTCTCAATTAACACTCAAATTGCAGGTTTTGGAAGGGGCAATCACAAGAAGAATTATAAAACATAAAAATTTTTAAATATTTTTAATGTGTATTTGTTTTCATGCTTTTTTACTCTTTCTGCACCTGCTTTGTGATGACTATTTTGGAACTAGAATTCTAAGACTAGAATACTGTTTATGTGAAGAAGTCTGCACTCATCTAAAATTTAAAAAAATTTAAAATATAGATTATTTCAGTGAGAAATGAAATTTTTGCAGCAAAGTTGCTAGGTTCACCACTGACCTTGTTTCATGAATTTTTCTCAGATTTTTTATTTTTCCATCCCCCCAAGATGTTTGGCCAGGCCAGCATGACGTCACAGACCTGTAGCAGCCAATGATGGAATAAGAATGTCAGTCTACCTGCCCGAGTTGTATCACATGTGTATTGTAAGCATACACCACAATACTCTTTACACCACTTTACACTTCAGCTGGATTTGAGCCAAACTGCATTTAAAAAAATACATAAAAATACAATTTCCCTTAACATTATGCTTTAGGGTATAGCCCGATCTGAGCTGCACATGCATATACACAGTTCTCAGTATTTTCATCTGTGGGCTACATCAGCTGGCTACAATCAGAATTTATGAAAATACACTATTGTTCTGCATAGATTCATTGTACGTTGTGTCTTCACTGCTGGTTTGTCCATGTTATTCTCCTTGCTAAATAGCACAGAATGAATAGTGACAGGGACAGCTTGCATCACAGGCTTTGAGGGTGTTAGTTAGTCATAGTGATAGGAGCTTGGGAAACAGAGAGAGAGAAAAAGGTCTCGGAGTATAATTTTTTCTCATGGGGAATAATCGTGCAATTAAAGTCACATTTTGGGTCACAATAATCGGTTCAGCCTAGTTGGCAGACACTTCACTAGACCTCAGGGACATTTAAAAGACCATTGAATCATCAACAGCCATACCACCTGAGTTTCACAACAGCTAAGCATGTTCAGGCCTGGCCAGTACTTGGATGGGAGATCATCTTAGAAAAGCTAGGGTTGCTGCTGGTGTTGGTGAAGCCAGCAGGGGGCACTTACCCTGTGGTCTGTGTGTGGATCCCAATGACCCAGTGCAGTGACAGAGACACTGTGCTGTAAATACTGTATGTCATGTACTTTGGAATAGATGTAAAATCAAGGTCTTGACTCTCTGTGCTCAGTAAAGATCTCTGGGCATTATGGCCTTCTCCATTCTGGCTGCCTAATAATCCCCTGTCTCTAACTGGCTATTTTTCTCACCCCTTTACCACCTAATAGGTAATGTATGGTAAGAATACTGGTGCAATAATGGCTGCTACACATTGATGGTGGTTGAAGTGGTTCCTCTGTGTTCTTGTAAAGCGCCTTGAGTAATGAGAACATTGCTATATAAATGTAATTTACATTGGAACCTCAGTTCACGACCATAATTCGTTCCAAAACTCTGGTCGTAAACCGAGTTGGTCGTGAACCGAAGCAATTTCCCCCATAGGATTGTATGTAAATACAATTAATCTGTTCCAGACCGAACGAACTGTATGTAAATTTGTATATATGTAAAGATTAAGCACAAATATAGTTAATTACACCATAGAATGCACAGTGTAATAGTAAACTAATGTAAAAACATTAAATAACACTGACACAAAACACCCAGGCTCCCTGCTCAGCTACACGAGCAGGCTCGCTCGCGCTCTCTCTCTCTTTCTGTAGCATACACCTTCCCTCCAACTTCAGCAGCACGCGCTCGCTCTCTCTCTGCGATCGCTCGCTCGTGTGTTCTCTCTCTTTCTCTCTCGCTCTGAACAGAGGGGAACATTTGAACAAAACCGAACTTTAATTTAAAAACCAACCACAAGCAACCAAAAAACATTGCAGGAGTTCATGCTAATAGCCTTACAGCCCGATCGCTGTAAACGCTTTTTTTAAAATGAGTTTTAAGCACAGTGGAAAAAAAGGAACATTTGAAAAAAGAGAAAAGTAACATTGCAACAATTCACGCTACGAACTGAAAAATTACCTTTTGAAAAATCCGTAATACAAAAACCACCAAGAAAACTAGCCTTGCATATGAGTCGAGTTCTGGCATGAAGTGAGGAGGAACTGGGTGGAGAGGAGGGAGAGCCTGGCTCTGCGATGGAGGGATGTTTTCCTTCAGGTGTTTTCTCTCTTGTGATTTCTGGTGTTTTTAGTTGTATAGCTGGTGGGAGCGAAAGCCTCATGCAGCCATTCCAAAAACAATGTCCTTGTGACCCAACCCTTCATGTTTGCCCTCCACATTACTGGCAGTCTGGCTTTGTTTACATTTTGCTGCTTGAAAGCACGAGGGTTCTCAAATTGGTAAAAGAGTAAACTGGTAAACAGTTTTTCCACCTCTTCCAGCACTTGAAGCCTCTGCCTGGTTAACGTTGTAACTCCTTTTGCAACATCAGCTGCTTTAATAGATTCTTTCTGCTTTAGAATAGTCGAAATCGTAGATTTTGACTTCTTGTACTCAGCGGCAAGATCAGTAACACGAACGCCACGCTCAAACTTTTCAATAATTTCTTTCTTTACTTCGATTTCAATTTTCTTCAAACTTTCTTCTCACCACTCTTCACTTGCTTAGAAGCCATAGTTAACTGCAAAAGCAGACGAAATATTGTAGAGCACAAAGAGAGCGCAGGTAAAGCACGCACGTCTGACTGAGAACAATGAACAGGGAGCGGCTCTGCTTAAACACAGTAATCGGCGCGTATGAACCAGCCAGGTAGGCACGCACGTGCACGCCCCCCCCTCACAGCAGCAGGCAGGCAGGCAGGCAGGCACGTGCAGCACCCTCCCCCTCCCTCTCTCTCAGCAGCAGGCAGGTATGTCTGACCGAGAAGAATGCAACACGTGCGGAAATCATTGGCGCGCACAAACCGAAAGGGAAACTGGCTTGTTCATATACCGAGTGTGTGGTCGTGAACCGAGGCAAAAGTTTGGCGAACTTTTTGGTCGTGAACCGAGTTGTACGTGAACCGTGACGTTCGTGAACCGAGGTTCCACTGTATTATTATCATTATTATTATAACCCAATAAAAACTAGTTATGTCTAATCAAAACTAGTACAGTTTCGTCTTTCCATTGACTTCAATTCAAGGTAAGGTAAAGTCAGTGGCTTTGTTCATCAGTAGTCTAAGTTGATCTAAGAGCCAGCATTAATGGAAGAGAAGATTGGCAGAGGGTTACAGCAATTTCTCCAGGCAGGTAGGTGGCAGCAGAAGTTCAAATTCCAGCCAAACTGGAATCTGGCAAGGATGCCCATACCATTAAGGGCATTTCAGGGGTGAATATTATTTCATGGGCTTCCTGGCTAGAGAATTGGACTATTAACTTCAAGACTGCCAAGCAAAGCTTTACCTCTGGCCTGTTTTGTGATCCACTACTGAGCATTAACCTGCTCCAGCTGCAAAAAAAATATAATTTCTGTCGACTTTTACTTGTAGTGTTTTGAGCATAGGAAGGACACTCAATAAGTGAAATGCTTTATTATTATTATTATTATACTCATTGGTTAATAAATCCTGTATCTGTTGAAATTAATTTGACTTGTGACATTTATGTTATAAGAGAGGCTGGGTTTCATTCCTGGGTCAATTTTCATTTCTTTGTATTTAATGTTATTTTTGCCTTTTGAATATTTTTTAATTTTTATTTATTTTTTCTTTTGTACAGTACATTGTAAGAAAGATCAGACAGTTTGGTCAGTAAAGAGCTTTCCTGATAAAAATGTGAATGGTAATACTCAGAAATGTGAAATGCACAGCAAGGTGCAAAAAAGGTTTTGTGATGATTAGGGAAAAGTTGCTATTGAGGTAGAGCTCCATCTTCCTCAGATGCTGGTCCGCAAAGAATGGTCAATTGCAGTAGCTTCGGGACCTATAAAGTGCTGACCTGGAAGGGGTGGGGCTTTGGAAACTAAGTCACTTCTCCTTAAGCCAACAAACCTCTGAAATGGAGGTGAAAAGACAGATGATGTTAGTAACGATGTCCCCTCTCTACTTTGGGTAGTATTGCCTATGGTTTTAGACCCTGAAGATGTCCCCTAAGCACATGTGCTTGACAACGTATTTGTTCCGTGTTAGGTGTTTTGTGCACATCAGATTGAGGTTAAAAGGGCAGAACTCCCCTAATGTTACTGTTGTGTATATAAGGCTAAGCCAGTCTCAGTGTTTATACTTTTGTCTGTCATCTCATTTTCTAGACCTCCTTTTTGCTTGACTCTATTTTTTGACTTTGGTCTGGGATTATAGACTTGGTTTTTTCTGTTTAAAGTTTGCCTTTTCTTAAACCCTTTTTGATTCCTGATGATTCGGTTTAGTTAGCTTTGAATTTAATAAGTCTTTAATTATGAGCAATTATTGTTTGTGTTGTTTGGGATTTTATGGTTTCCCCTTTTCCCCCTGGTATTTTTTTTAGTCTACTCCATTTTGACCTGTGCAGGCCATTAAGTCTGATTCTTAAATGTGTTTCTAATGTCCTCCAACATTCCAAAGACTCATATGCTGGACAAACTCATGTCTCTAAACTGCTGGACTGACTCATGTCTCTAAACTGCCTCAGTGTGAATTAGCGTGATTGCTTACAAGAATGTTTCATAGGATGCAGTAACACCACATGAAGGGTTCATTCTTGCCTTGCACTAGGGACCTCAAATGGATAAAGCACTCTGGACGAGTTTTTAAATTTGACTTAATCACAAATTATATTTTGTAACAAATCAAGATAGTATATGAAGTTGTGACACTATGGATTTGCATGCAGCTGATGGGGAGTTTTAGACTAAAACATTGTTGATGACAGGTAGACATCATTCAAGCACCACAACATGTTTATTTACAATAATATTTACAAGGATGACACACACAATGCACTCTACCGCAAAGTCCAGGCCTCTTCTCACACTGCCTTTCTCTCAGGTCTGCCTCCACTCTCCTCTAGAGCTATGTCCTTCTTCCATCCGACTCCGGCCAGTGAACGAAGGGAGGAGGCCCCTTTTACAATCACCCGGATGTGCTCCAGGTGCCTCCTGATAATCTTCTGCTGGCACTCTCCAGTGTGCCAGATGTACCGGCTGCACCTGGTCCCTGGTCTTCTCCCAAGGCACATCCAGGTGCATAATGTGGAAGCCCTCCTCCAGTCCTCCTTGGGCGTCCCGGCTGGGTAGCACCCCAGCCACTCGCCACACTCATACACAAAAAATGAATGTGACTATTTATTATTTAATGAATATTTTCATAATGATTCATCAAGGTAGACACCTTTTGGTGCTATAACAGACAAACTGTGGTAACCCTTTTGATTCAAAATGCCAGTCAATCTGTGCAAGTCACCAACTCTGACTCCAGCAAAAAAAATCCAGAATATCACAACCTCCTCCATGTTTGACAGTTAGTGTCACACACTGAGGGACCATCCTTTCACCAACATCACAGTGTACAAGCACCCTGCGTGATGAACCGAAGATTTCTAATTCTGATTTATCAGTTGTCACAAACTCCACTCTGAGTCATAACAAGGTTTGGGGCAGCCACCCGTATATTTGGTATGCTGGCTGCGAAGTTGCAAAAGTGTAAAAAGCACTGATGTGCACAAAACCAAGTCCTAAACAGAACCACGGAAATAGGGAAAAGGTGGAGGCTTTTAAAGGGGAAGACAGGAAGTGAGGTCAAAGGGGTCTGGCTCATAAGGGTCTTCAACCATAGGCTCGAGCCCGGACGTGACATCATAGGGGCCGGAGCCAGCAAGGTCTTCTTCCATAGGCTTGGACCCAGAAGTGATGTCAAGAGGGTCAGGTGGGATCTCCCATGAATGGTCTACAGGAAAGGGAAAAAAGAGTCAGTGCACTCTGCCACATCCTGGTCTGGTTCGGAATTGCTCTTACTCAAGCTCTTTAGCTGCCTCCCATGCGCAGGTGTGACACAGTCCATAAGACTTTCTTCCAGTCTGCAGAAGTGCACATTCAGTATTTCAAGGCCCTCTTTATTCCTTTAAAGAATGGCTTTTTTAGTTGCTCGCCCATTCAAACCTGCAGCACAAAGTCTCCTTTTCACAGTAAAAACTGAGACTTGCTTTTATCAACCACTGTTAAGTTGTGCTTGAAGATGCTGTGCTGTGACATGCCTATCATGTAAGCTGCAGACCCTTAGAAATGTGTCTTCTGACTTGGTTGTGACTTTGGGTCTGCCATATCTCTTCCTATCAGTTTCTTCCAGTTTACAATTTCCTTTGGATTGTGCAGGACACCGTACTCACTGACACTTTGATGTATTTATTTATCTTTGCAATTTGTCTAAATGAAAGTGTTACACTTCTATGGGTAATAAAGATCTGTCTCATTTAATTTTAATTGCAGTTTTCTTTACATTATCATTGGAACTTTCTAGAGTGTAATATTGTCCAAGTAGTACTTCAAACAGTGTAGTAATACAGTTTTTTCCAACTCTGCTTTAAGACAGTCAGAGTGTTTTTCAGTAATAAACAGAATTTGGGACACCTGTGCAAATCGCGTGCCTCAACTTCCAAGTCTTGATTTACTTTAATCCCTGCAGAACATTTTACTGCCAAACTTACTCATATTTTCCTGTATTTTTTTCATCAGCTCTTTCTAGAATTTCTTTAAAGGTTTCAGTAAAGTTAATACTTAAACTTTTCTCTGGGTCTTTTATATCCTGGAGCTGATTCTCATTTTTCTTGTTTATGTCCTTTATTTTTCTTTATGAGCTCTTATATTCCCTATATGCTTCTTTATATCACTCTTTATGTCATTTACACCCCAAGTGTGTCAATCATTACCCTCAGCTCGTTTTGTTCTCCTCCACACTCTGTAGGAGGAGTTATGAGTCCTGTTGGGGATGATGCTGCTGACTCATGGGGTTATTAGCTATAGCTGACTGTCGGGATAAAAAGGCCATGCTCAGTTCCATTAAACCTCCTGGAATCGACGAATTTGAACTGCCCATCTCACCTGCAGTTTCGCTTCCACTTTTGCTCTCATTTGGAGCTGATGCTGGCCCTGGCAGATATGTTCCTTCGCCTGTCTGTTCCAGGTCAGTCTCTGGTAGGCCATACTGTGAACATGAGGTCCATTTAGATTTTGATGAGGCTCTTCTGGTCAATGTGACATTGTGATGTATGAGCCTGACACTTAAGCTTACATTACATTGCTACATTTTAATAACATATCACAGACTAATGCATAAAACTTGCTAACTTTTTGTAAAGCACACAACCAAGATGAAAATATCTGTGAAAAGAGCCAAAAACTAGGACAAAGAAGATAGAGTGCCACTATCTTAAAGAGTGTTATGACTGTGTTACTTTAAAAATATATTTTGACTGCAAGGAATGTTTTCTATATGTATGTTATGATTTTCTAGGTATTTTAAACTATAAACAATTTAATTTTCTCATATTCACTCTGTTATTAATGTTATATTTTCTTGTTACTGTTAAGAAGTTTTTTTTTGGCTCATGCCAAATGAAAGCTAATATAGTGGATACATTCTACAGACAATTTGCAAGTGATGTGGTGAAGAATTCTGGTTACAGAGTCTGTAGTCCTGGTTTTTGAATAAGTACTTTGTTTTGCTATTTTCGCTAAAACACTACTAGTATATCTCCCTGTTTAAACCTTGTGTTAATTTAGACTCACTTTAGACTTCTGTTCACTCAGTACTTTTCTAGCGACCTGCCATTTTTCTCATTCTGGCAGAATAAATAGTGGCAACCCACTGTTGAAATGTGACACAACCTCCATAAGTCTTGAGACGGCAACATGTGTCATTGCCAAAAACAAAATACCCAAAAACGCTTCTCAGCACTCAAAATAGAAAGCAAAATATTGAAACAATAAAAAAAAGAATAATCAAATAATTGTTTATCAACACAGAAATCATAACAATGATGATATCACCTTAACTCAGTTTTGTGGGAATTCTTTGCTTTTCATGCTGCCATTTTGTGTCTGTTTTACATTGCTATGGCAATACTGTGTAATGACGCCAGTTGTTATGGCAAACACAACCACATGGTTAGCATCATTGAGCTTCCAGTATTTAAGATAGTGGCACACAACATCTTGTGTCCTTTCTTTAGAATTTCTGAAAAAAACTTGCTATGGATCTCATGTTTATTTTGCCTCAGGGACTGCTTTTTAGTAATTTTGGCTTTAGATCTTGCTATATGTTTTGACGACTGAATTTTCTTTTGGGTTTTGTCACTAGAACGTTTCACCTTTTGTTACTGACTCTTTGCCTACTATGAAACTATAACTTTTTTAGGTTAGGTTTAGGGTTTGCTGTTTTTACCATTTATCTCCTGGTCCAGCCTTCATTGTTGCCAATCATGTACACTCTGTTTTTCAGAGTATCTTAACATACTAGGTTTGACCTGTTTTTACAATGAAATCTCTGATTTTCTTGTTTGTGTCGGACACAGCTATAAAGGCACTTCAAAAAAAGACATATTGTTAGGATTTCCTCTGACCTTGTTTCTGAATTGAGTACTGGGTTGTGATTTCATCTGTCAAACTGTTTTTCTGGCTTTTTAACTATTTTCCTGTCACTGACAACATCTCTACTAATTCCTTTTAATATGTTTGTGTCCCACTATTATTTCTTGGTTCGACTCTAGGCTGTTTCATACTGGGTCACATCAGCCATCCCCACAACATCTCACATTTACTAAGTGTCAATGGTCTATGATGTCGACATGGTGACCAACTTGAGTCCCTGGAAATCAGTGGGGATGGTCAGTGAACTAAACAGAGAATTAATATAGTTTTAAAAATATACAAAGCATTGCAAAAACCTGACAATAGAAGAAAGATTTAAGGGACCTGTAAAAGAGTAAAAGAGAGATAGAAATCGAGTGTGGAGGAGTATTTTGGGTAGACACAGTATGGAAACACATCTGGTGCTGTCATTGAATTTTGTATTTATTTTTTTGGTGTTCTCTGTAATGGAGAGTGAAATCCCTTAGATCTCTACAGCAGCAATTGCCACTACAACACCATGCCATCCAGGTTTTACCATATTCAAAGTTAAGAATTCATTTTTCATCCATTATCATACAAAGGTATGAATGATTGATTTATTTTTAATTGCAGTCTAAAAAATAGCATTGTATAGTTTTTCCATATTTCTTTGTACATTTGAATCACATTATTAATTGCCAGCGACAGTTAAAAATCCATACCAAATGCTTTTCATCAAGTGCTTTCACATTCTTTAAGATTTCTGAGGAATGATAAAAAGGCATGTGAAACAGATGGAGAGCTAGTGTGAAATTCCAGCAACGTTTCCAGTAGCAGCTCTTTTCTTTTCATCTCAATCTTTCTTTCTCACATACCCTTTGCAGACAGAACCGACCCCCGAGGTGCAAATCAAAGGCATTCTTCACAGCTTTCAAGCCTCCCATTAGCTTAGCCGGGCTGCACTAATCTGTAAATGTCAGGTGTCAGAAGGCAGTTCTTTGCTGAGGGTCTTCCATGTGGTCTCAGAATAATGAAACAAGAACACAGACAGCCAAGGGGGCTTTCACAGATCCCATAGTTGATGCTAAGAAAATAGTAACTGGATGTCAAGAAAAACTAATGTTGGATCAAGGCGTGTTTTCTGGCTATACACCCCAAAGTAGCTAGCCTATCTGGTTTGTGGGTCACGTGAACCACCTCTGGCTAGAAGCTGTGTAGGCCGTTCATTTTATGGGAGTTTGAAGCATATGGAGAAACACTTGCAGAGCTCAGATGCATTTGACTTTTTTATGAGACAAAATAAAACAAGTGTATTTACTTTTCCTTATAAGCTTGAGATGAACTACAGATTCAATTCACTAAAATTATGTTATTGTAAAAGCCAATCTTAGAAAGCTAATGTTAATGTTAAATTCACATAATTGTCTGCTGTATAGTATCAGTTTCTAGTTACTTAGATTATGGTATAATCTTTTACCCCCTGTAAGTTAACTTGAAATAGAACTTTCTTAGATATTCCTGAGTGTTAAGTAAACCAGGAAATAATCTCACTGTTAGAAGCATGGACTGTTAGATTAGTTTACAAATAGGACATTGGCATACAATTTTTCACCTTATCTTTCTACAAATTTTAATGAACATATAAAACTATGACCAGATGACCAAATATACAGGGCAACTAAACAAGATAAGTAAACCTTAAACAGGCCTTTCTTTAAACAAGAACTTTTCTTTTCTTTGTAATTTAATTTTTCTCTAGTTTTGTGTGAACTGTATTGCTTTGAATTTTACTAAAACTTTTAAATGAAGAATCTTGGATTGCGGAATTATTTGAACACATATCACACTATTGCCTGACTTGTGGCATGAAGTAAGCTAATGTTGCTGAACCTTGGAAATTTTGGACAAACACAGCTATAGTTATAATATGTGATATAGTTAGTAATAATAATAATACATTTTATTTATTTGTAGGCGCCTTTCTAAACATTCAAGGACATTAAACAATAGACAAAACACAGATTATAAACAAAAGTAAAATACAAAAATTTAAATCAGACAGAGCAATTGTAATCAAAGAGAAAAAGCAGTCTTAAACAAATGAGTTTTAAGTTTAGATTTGAAAAGTGAAAATGATTCAATATTTTTAAGCTTAGGTGGTAGTGAGTTACAAAGCTGGGGAGCAGAGCAACTGAATGTTCTGCTCCCCATAGTGGTAAGACGGACGAAGGGGACAGTCAAGTGGATGAAGGAAGAGGATCTAAGGGTACGGGAGAGAATGGCAACATGGAGGAGGCCAGACAGATATGGAGGGGCAAGGTTGTGGATAGCCTTAAAAGTTAGTAGGAGAATTTTGAATTCGGAACTGAACTGGAAGCCAATGAAGCTGCTGCAAAATGGCAGTGATATGGTGAATAGTGAATAGAGGGTGTTTTGGTAATGATGCAGGAAGCTGAATTATGGACCAGTTGAGGCTTATAAAGAGATTTGCGAGAAAGAACAAAGAAAAGGGAATTGCAATAATCCAGACAAGAAGTGACAAGGCTATGAACAAGGATAGCAGTGGTGTGGGGAGTACGGGAGATGCGAATACAATTAATGTTACCCAAGTGGAAATATGCAGACCGGGAGATGTTATTAATGTGGGACTGAAAAGATAAAGTACTGTCAAGGATGACACCCAAACTCAGCAGACAGAGAAATTATCAATAACAAATGAAAAATGATCAGTTTTGGATAATGTTGATTTTGTGCCAATGAGGAGACCTCAGTTTTGTCACTATTTAATTTAAGAGAATAGTGACATGAATAAGATGGTAAATTGTATAAATGGTTAATATTTTATTATTCAGGATATTAACAACTGTTATAAATATAAGATGCTTCATAAACGTTGTCCATTTACATTATCTAAAAATTTTGAAAGGGATTTTTGCACCAATTTCAGTGACCCTTTACATGGGTTGATGGGAAGAAGGGTAGCATATATAAAAATTGATATATTTATTTAAAGAATTAAACACAAGAAGAGGGGCACAAATATATATAAAAAAAAAGCAAATAAACAGCCAAAACAACAAAACTTACTGTCTGTCTGGACCTAACTGTATAGGTAATCTATCAGTTGAGGTGGCACATCCACTTGCACATCAAGTACAGCCTAACTCACCTCTGTCTCTATATATCTGTGACTATGCCATATACTAACACTGTTGTCAAAATGAAGTAAAGATTATAACTCCCCGGTTGCCCACAGCTGGCAAACACCTTTTTTGAAACTGGGGTAATCGATAGTCACAACTGAAGGTGTACCAGGGCGAAGGGAGGAGGCCTGGGGAATGTGGAAGAATAATTTTAGGGTAACATGGCATTCATCTTAAAATAATAGCATAAAGGCTTAATAAATGTCAGAAACCTGTTCAAGCACACCAGGAAACCAGATAAAGGTCAAGTGAACAATAAAATGTACATACACTAAAATATAAAAATTGGTTTAGGAAAAATACTGAGATGGTCAAGTAAATAAAGAATGTACCAGAGGAAAGGTTGCTGTAATATACAAAATGTACTGAAGGATGACTAAGCGATGACTAGAAAATCAGCAGATGTCCTATAAACGAGAATGGACAATTGTTATATGCACAGAAATGTAAAGAGTGGTGGCGCAACTCAAAGGTATATGAAGAACCATAATATAATATAACAGGCTCAGAGTTATAAGAGTCAGACCCCGACCAAGATCTTTTATAGTTCGTTTTGAACGATTATCATTTAAGTTAGAGGTGATGGAACTCCTCAGAAAAAAGGAAGATATTATATATGAAGATTGCCACATTCGCGTCTTCCCTGACTTCTCTCCAGCAACAGCTATAAACGCGCGCCTTCTATAATATTAAACAGCTGCTACGGCAAGCCAATGTCAAATACGGCCTCCTGTATCCGGCAAAACTGAAAGTGGAATGGCAGGGTCATTTCTATGTTTTCGCTAGCAAGGAGGAGGCAGAAAATGAGTTAAGAAAGCTGATCCCGGGACTATTCTGATACATAATTGTGAGTCATGGCGGTAAATGATAAAGCTAGGATTAATAATCTACTGTCTGATCTATTTGTTTTAAAATACGGGTTTTTTTATCAGCATATATTCTCATATTCTTATATTATTATTATTATTATTACTTACTTATTACTTATTATTACTTAGTATTACTAGGGCGCTAAATGTTTATGTTTTATTGTGCTTAATTACGTTTTCCTCCTCTTTTTTTCTTTTCTAATTATTTCATGTGTACCCTAAATGAGACTGTTCAATATCATACCCTTGGTTTGCTGTTATTGCTATTACTGCATTAAGACTTGTTATGCTTGTTTTGGACACATCTTTAACACCATCACCTGGGTTTATTATCTGGGGATATCATCTTAATGCACTAAAATTGATGAAGATTATATGTATGTATGTATGTATATATATATATATATATGTGTATGTATATGTATATATATGTGTATATATATATATATATATATATATAAGTGCAAAATTCTTTTCTTTTTTTCTTTTTCCTCTTTTAAAGACTATATTGGTAACAGATATCTCTATCTTTTAACCTTAAAGCGCCACTGCATGGGGGCTTGATGTGCTTTGGACGTGCTCTGTCTCTGGGTATGTCAGAGGACTGGGACTGCATGAAGTGGGTTTTAGCCTCACCTGGGGAGGCAAAAAGGGAGGGTGGGGGTTAAGGGGAAGAGAAAGAGAGCAGGCTTGATCTATATCTAATCTATCATCTCAATCTTTATAATTATAACTATCAACGTAATAATAAGCTGCATGGCAACAACTCTTGGGGGAATAGGAAATTAAGACCTAAACTATTTCACTTCCAGTTAAGACTATAATATGACACCAAAAACTCAGAATCAGTGTCTCCATGATGGGACAGTTAACTTCGTAAGCTGGAATGTTAAAGGCCTGAATCACGAATTAAAGAGAAAGAAAGTACTTTCTCACCTAACAGGTCTAAATGCTAAAATAGTATTTTTACAGGAAACCCACTTACTAAGTAAGGATCAGTTCCGCTGCAAAAAGACTGGACTGGCCAAATGTTCCATTCTAGTTTTACAAAGAAAACTAGAGGGGTGGGAATTCTCATACATAGAACAGTACCATTTGTAGCATCAGATGTAGTATTGGATCCTGAAGGGAGATATGTGATGGTCATGGGAGACTTATCTAACTGTAAAATGATTTTGATAAATGTTTATGCACCTAATGTTGATGATAAGGAATTTATACAAAATTTATTTGCATCCATTCCCAATCTGAACACTCATAAACTTATAATGGCTGGGGACTTTAATTGTGTTCTCAATCCACTTTTAGATAAGACTTCCTCCACAGGGGAACGCAACTAACACCGCAAAGATAATTACAAAGTTTATAACTGATCACAACTTATCAGATCCCTGGAGGTTTTAAACCCAAATTCAAGAACATATTCTTTCTACTCACCAGTACATCATTGCTACTCAAGGATTGATTACTTCTTTATAGATAATAACTTCTTGCCTAAGATTAAATCTTGTAAATACGATGCTATTGTTATTTCAGACCATGCTCCGATGATCTTGGAGCTGAAATTACTAAGCCCCATACACTCACCCCGCAGATGGCGCTCAATCCGCTTCTATTAGCTGACGAGAATTGTACTGAATTTATATCCAAACAAATTGAATTCTTTCTAGAGACAAATACATCCCCTGAGATCTCTGCAGGAATACTCTGGGAAACTCTTAAGGCCTTCTTAAGAGGACAGATTATCTCATATCTTTCCCACAGAAATAAATCCGAAGCGAAGAAAGTAGCAGAGATAAAAAGTAAATTACTAAAATAGATGAAGAACATGCCAGACTACCAAGCGAGACTCTACATAAGAGGAGGCAGGCTCTACATTCAGAATTAAACCTCTTGACAACTAAAGAAACCGAACAACTAATTTACAAATCCAGACATCATTATTATGAACATGGAGAGAAAGCTAATAAGCTTTTAGCGCAACAAATTCACAAGCAAGATGTACGCAACGCAATCTCGTAATTACTAACACTAATGGAGATAAAATCATCGAACACAAAAATATAATGTACACTTTTAGAGACTACTATAAATCCCTATATACTACTGAGTTTAAAGAAGACAATATACAATCTAATGCATTTCTGGATAAATTACAGATACCACAAATTGACGCTTTTAGTGTGGAGGACTCGATAAACCTCTGTCATTATCAGAATTACTGGATGCTATAAAGTCACTCCAAGGTGGAAAAGCAGCAGGCCCTGACGGCTACCCTGCAGAGTTTTACAAGAAATTCTCCGCTCAGCTAGCTCCCCTCCTATTAGCAACATTTACAGAAGCCAGAGATAACCAATCTCTTCCACAAACCTTTCGCCAAGCACTAATCACTGTCTTTCCAAAACAAAATAAGGACTTATTACAATGTGCATCATACAGACCAATTTCACTTCTGAATAACGACGTTAAAATACTCTCTAAAATCATAGCTAGAAGGATGGAGAAAGTGCTCCCTCAGTAATATCACAAGACCAAACTGGATTTATTAGGGGCCGACACTTATCTTCAAATCTTCGACGCCTGTTTAATGTAATATACTCACCAACTAAATCAAACACCCCAGAAATATTATTATCATTGGATGCAGAAAAGCATTCGACATGATTGAATGGAAATACCTTTTACTATTTTGGAGAAGTTTGGGTTTGGCCCAACATTTGTGCATGGATTAAATTACTGTATACTAACCCAGAAGCTTCAGTTTGCATCAATAACATTTGCTCAGACTACTTTAAACTAGAACGTGGCACAAGACAAGGATGCCCTTTGTCACCACTGCTGTTTGCAATTGCCATTGAACCACTGGCAATACATTGTCGAAATACTGATCAGATAAAGGGGATTAGCAGAGAAGGACTGGAACAGAAAATCTCATTATATGCAGATGACATGGTACTGTATATATCGGACCCAGAAAATTCTGTGCCTGCAGTCTTAGCAGCACTCACAGAATTTCAAAAGCTCTCTGGTCTCAGAATTAATCTGAATAAAAGTGTACTTTTTCGTGAATTCGCAAGCATATAATATTAGATTAGACACCCTTCCTTTTATCATTGCAGAACAGTTTAAATACCTCGGGTAAACATCACAAGTAAACATAAAGCTCTTTATCAACAAAATTTCGTCGTCTGCATGGAAAAAATTAAACAAGACTTGCATAGATGGTCAACCCTTCATCTCACACTAGCTGGAAGAATTAACACTGTTAAGATGAATATTCTTCCTAAGCTCCTTTTTATTTCAAAACATACCAATATACATTAATAAATCGTTCTTTAAGCAATTAGATTCAACAATAACCTCATTTATTTGGAATTCTAAACATCCACGCATCAAAAGAGCGACCCTACAAAGACAAAAGGCAGAAGGTGGCATGGCTCTACCTAACTTCCAGTTTTATTACTGGGCAAATATACAGTCGATAAGAACCTGGACACAAATAGAAGAACATACACAGGCATGGACCGCAATAGAAGTAAAATCCTGCAGTACTTCTTTGTATTCCTTGCTTTGTGCTCCAATAAACACACGCTATCGGCAATACACTAATAACCCAATTGTGCTCCACTCACTTAGAATCTGGAACCAATGTAGAAAGCATTTTAAGACGGAGAAGCTTCTTTCTGTGGCACCCTGCAAAAGAACCACCTCTTTCAACCCTCACAAACATATGCAGTTTTAATATCTGGAAAAATTTGGAATTAACTTGCTTAGAGATCTTTATATAGACAACGCCTTTGCATCCTATGAACAATTACATTCCAAATTTAACATTCCAGCTACAAATTTCTTTCACTATCTTCAAATCAGGAACTTTGTTAAACAGAACCTTCCAGATTTTCCTCATCTTGCACCCTCATCCACGCTGGAAAAATTATTGCTCAATTTCAAGGAGTTAGACTCCATCTCTACAATATATAAAATCCTTTTACAATCCCTTCCTTTCAAAGATCCAAGAGGACACTGGGAAAATGACCTCTCAATTAATATATCAGAAAAGGAGTGGAAAGTAGCAATGCAGAGAATTCACTCAAGCTCCATATGCGCAAAGCATACAATTATACAACTCAAAATTATATATCGAGCACATCTGTCTCGACTAAAACTCTCCAAAATGTTTCCAGGGCATGATCCAACCTGCGAACGTTGCAACCAAGCCCCAGCCTCACTGGGTCACATGTTCTGGGCCTGCACCAAATTAACATTATTCTGGACAAAAATTTTTAATTACCTCTCAGACAGTCTTGGACTCACAATCCCTCCTAACCCATTAACAGCTGTGTTTGGGGTTCTTCCAGAGGGTCTTAAAGTGGAGAAAGACAAACAAATTGTGATTGCATTCACTACACTGTTGGCACGCAGACTTATTCTGATAAACTGGAAGAACCCAAACTCTCCTCTTTAAGTCAGTGGGAAACTGATGTGTTATATTATTTAAAATTGGAAAAATCAAATACTCAGTTAGAGGATCTGTGCAGACTTTTTTCAAAACATGGCAGGATCTAATCAGTAATATTTTGAAATGAGTTTATAAAGCACAGAGAATTTGTTGATTTAGGTATTTTTAAAAGCCTTAAATTTTACACCTTTGGCTTGCTCTCTCTCAAGGGTGGGGATCGATCTGTTCTTAGCATAATTCTTTTTTTTTTTGTAAAACTTGATTACTATGTATTGATTATAATAAAATTAATAAAAAAAAAAATAAATAAATAAAATAATATAACAGGCTTTTATTTTATATAAATCATTTGGGTGTAAACCAATGAACTGACCAGAGTAAAATGTACGCATTGATTGACACTGTATGTAAGTTCAACAGTTTATAAAATGAACTTCTATTCTTAGTTTCTCTGACCCTGCAGTAATTGACTGCTTATGAAGAATGTTCCGTTCAAGACATTTTGCTGAAGTGTAATTAAAAAGATACAATGAACAGCTTTTCTCCTGCATGATTACTGAATTGTCCTGTTAGAGGATGTTTCTGTCTTTAATAAGATGCTAAATTATGACCACAGGAATGTGGTAGGCCGCAGATGAGGCAGCCAAAGCACATTGTACTGTTTAAAAACTAGACACTAAAATTATGTCACTTCCACCCCTTAAAATCTGTAAAACCACAAAATGGACATATGAACAATACAAGGACAAAAACAATTAAAACAAGTAAAATAATTTTTAAGTCCATTGTCCTTGGTTGGTCTTCACACCAATCCACCAACCATGGGGTATTTTCCTGCTATTCCTTTCTTTTCATTCCATGTTATTTCCCTCTAATCCTTATTACCACTGTCCCATCCCACCACTGCCACCATACTGTAATGCCTGGGTTGTCCAGAACTGGCAGCCCTTGCTTTGAACCTGTGGTTATTGATAGTCACAATCAATGAGCCAGGGTGAGGGAGTCAACAAGAATGAGACTTACCTGTTAAAAAAATATCAGTTTATTCCAAACACAGAGAAAATGAAATGCATTCAGTGTAATTAAAATGGCCATAAATAAATACATTAATTGTAAAATTGTTCCATAAAACAGTCAGTGTTTTGGGGTGTTTAAAATAATCAATAAAAAGTAAAAATTGAAAGGTAAAATCACTAACGTTTCTCCTTCTTTCTCTTTCTCCTCACTTGTCACTACCTGAAGGGGTCTACGTGTATGTGTCTTCATGTGTCTTCTGTCGCAGTAGAAATTGCAATGTAAAAATGAATAATTAAGCTTCAGTTACCTTGTGCTACTGAGGTCCTGAATTGATAACAGCAATTTTAACTGTCATGTCTTTTGTTCAGTTTCTTTTTCTCTCTCTCTTTGTCCCTGTCCTTCCAAAGTTATTTTACTTACTTATCTAGTACATGAGTAGAAAATGGTCACTGCAACCCTGAATGTTTAAAGTTCCTGGACTGGAGGAAACTGTGGGTGGGTGTTTAGGAAGAAACCCTGTGAAGGAGCCCTTTCAGCAGTGGCTTTCTCTACTATTAACTATAAGCTTTTTAGGAAGTTAGGCCCAGACGTGTTCTTGTTCAAGAATCATGTATGGCCCTGCAAGTCCCCACTTGGTGAGTATTTAGTGGGACTGATTTTATGGGTGCACAGAAAGGGAATATATGTTACAAAATCACTGACCCTTTTTCTGACATAGACCTTAGACTGGAGGAGAAGAGCCTTATAGGGACCAGTGGCATCACTTTGTCTTCAAACTCCACTTCGTCTAGTGGGCAGAACTTAAAAGAGCAATGAAGCAAGAAGCCTGTATCAGTTACAGTAAGGAATTGAGACACTGGAAGACACACCAGTAGCACTGACCTTGTATTCAATATTTATTAATAGATTTTTTTCATCATGCTTTGGCAGAAGAATTGCTTGAAAATAGAAATAGTCATTTGCTGCCAAATTTCTTTTTATAAACTAGGGGGCTCTGCCCACTGCTTGCTTCGCTCACCAACACCTTGGCAGGTGCTATGCGACACCAAGCTTTACGTCTCTGCCGCTCCCATATGTGGATTTCACTTTCACTATACAACAAAACTTTTAATTCTCGCGGATACGCTTCTTCATTGGAAAGAAAACTACTTCTCCCTGATGGCAACACGAATTTGATGATCTACAAGTCTCCGACTTAAAGTTTAAAGCCGAACAATATGTACATACTTCTGTCATATCAACTATGTCCATATAATCAATCTCTTTTTGCTGTTTTGTTATTTAACCGAGTAATAATTTACATTTGTTAGCGCTAATGCAATCTTTACTATCAGTATTTTGAGATTTTTGAATTTTACTACTTTCATAATGTCTAACCTGCTCTGCTTGTGTATCGTTCCAGCGTTTTTGAACCACTTTATGATGTTCTACTGTCTTTTACTCTTTGTCTTTTATTTTCAACCCCGTTTGGAGCTGACAGCACAGGAACTGTGTCTGACAATAGCATTCACATGAATGAGAAGTGATTGGACCATGGGCGTGGTTGTAAATGTTTGAGAGGAGGGCGGGACTTGTCCAAATCTCTGAGCAAAAAGTCTCGTCTCGCAGGACCTTAAATTATCTCTGACAGGAGTTGAAATTACCCCTGAGAAAGTCTTGTTTCAGGATTTCCTTTTATGACAGAGAGATTTATCTTTTTAATCTAAATGTTTACAAAGTGCACTAATCTCTACTCATTGTAATTCCTGACTGGTCTCTCTATGCTACCTTAGCGCAGTGGGGTGGGTGTTTTAAATAAAATTTAGTAAGTAGTGATATAGGATTGTTCAAGCGACACATGAGACCGCAGGAAACTTGGAAAGACCACCGTAACTGGTTAGTAAAAGCAAGTGTTTCTGAATGTGTATTTTCTAGTCCAGTTATATCACCCAGTTTCTGTGATTTGAAAGAATGAAGTAAAAATATGAAGTTTCAAGAAAGAGCAGAGGTGTGTCAGAGTGGAAGGGAAGCGAGGGGTGAGCCGTCCAAAGGGGAAAACAAAAAAAATGGATGAGAAAACTACTCTCTATGAGCTGGTAACATGAGGTATACCGAGAATGCCATCTCATAAGATGTGTGGGTCTTTTAAAAAAATAAAAAAGATGGTTTGATCGCATAACATTTGCATCTGTGTTGAACAGTTTACACTGCCATGCACTGCGTTTAACTAAAACTGTTATGGTGAAGCCAGGGCTCCTCCCCAGCTCATGTTTAGAGGGGGCTGGGCAGTATCATGGTCTGGAACCCCTGCAGATTTTATTTTTTTCTGTCCTCCCTGGCCATCAGACCTTACTCTCATTCTATGTTAATTAGTGTTGTCTTATTTTAATTCTTACTTTGTCTTTTTTTTCTCTTTTCTTCATCATGGAAAACACATGTGCTATATAAATAAATGTTGTTGTTGTTGTTTAAGTGCTTTTTCCGTCTTCATTGTGCTCTTTTTATTATCATTCATTGTTTCATATTTTTTTTATAATACCTTTATGTATTTTCTGTTAATTGTATCTTTATTTATTTAGGTGTTACTATATGTTGAGAATATGTTCTATCACATTCCTTGTATTTTGTGGATAACCCACAAGAGATGGAACCATCCAATGCATTTATAAAGGCTAATAGAAATTTAAGTGTAAGGTGGTTAATTTCAAATGCACTCTGGCATAATGTGCTTTCCTGGATAAGCCTTTGGCAACTCCTTTTTGCTCATTAATGCCTTTAATGTACTTTGGTGTTTTTTTATTGTTAATAAACAACCTCCATCCATCCATTATCCAACCTGCTATATCTTAACTACAGGGTCACGGGGGGTCTGCTGGAGTCAATCCCAGCCAATATAGGGCGCAAGGCAGGAAACATACCCCGGGCGGGGCGCCAGCCCACCACAGCAATAAACAACCATTTTTATACAATTTTGTGGAGGCGGAGTTTAGATGGTTTTCCCTATGGGATACATATAACAAGGTTTTGGGACTCTTTTACTATTATTTTGAATTTAAAAGCCTGACCTCCACTCCAAGGTTAGGGTGACACCTCCTGTTTTCCTGATGCCAACCTTGCATTGGGGTGAGATTTGTTTTAGGGGGCCGTTTTGAAGGCCTCTTTGTTATTTTGGCTGTCAGAGCAATCTTAACAAAAACGGCATACGTGTGTCACCCTGTAAAGCTGAAAGTTTACCAAATAAACCAACTTACCTGCTATAGACTGAGGAATCCACATGGAATAAGATGAAACCCAGTCATATGTGAGTGAGTAGCAGTAGAAAGGTGTTTTTTTTTCCCTTCATGAGATGGTGTTGTTTTTTTATTTGCCACACCGAAAGCCAGTAAACATTTCAGGTCTACAACGTGACCTGAACAAATGTACACCTTATAATTTTGAAATAAGCATTGAAAAGGGACAAATCTGACTAGCTTGTGGATATAGCACTGCAAAAATCAGTAGTGATGAGCCAGTAGTTTGTGCAAAATTTCATTTGTAGTGAAACATACACTGTACATTTGTAAACAGTGTTTAGTGTGTAAGAATATTTGTGCCATTGACACAAAAAGAAAGGTGTTTAGTCCCTGTCTGGTAGCATTTTTCTGCTCTAATTTTGTTTTGCTCTTCATGTGATTTATTATTTAAAAAAAGTTCTCTGGTGAATCAAAAAATCATCAGGCTCATTTCCTGTCATGTGGAGATCTTTTTTTGAGCTGTGAAATGTGTTGTATTTGTTCTAGTAGGACAACACCCACTTTGCCAAATGATGTCAATTTTGTTGATTAGATGAAAACAGTACTCAGCACATTCCTGCATATCCTCAGCCTCATATTTTTGTTGAGTAACTGTAGGTACAGAGTGCTGTGACAAATTATCAGGGGAAATGCAAGTCTAAAGTTTACAGATTAATAAATTGAGAATTGGTACACAAATTCATTTAAACACACAGGAAATACAAAGTAGTTTGAAGCGAACTACCATAAATAGAAACCAACAATATTTGTTCATTAATGTAACTGTTGAACTATTGCCGGTTAACAACAGAAGAGAGGGAGATAAAAATTCCAGTTTGCAGCATTCTTGGAGAAAATATAACTGACCGTGGATAGGCAGCAGCTTAAGAGGGAATGTCAATGTTATAAGTGTTATTATTTTTTAAAGTATACTGTAAAAACATTCTAAATATTAACATTTGTTAACTTTGTCTATAGGGAGCTATATTGGCAGCAGTCCATACAATTAATTATCTCTTCAAAATCCTGTCTTTCATTTAACTCCATCTTTAAATCTTTATTTAAAACATTTATGTAGAAGTTTTAATAGATTCTGGCAAAAATATAAAAATGCCTCTAACAATCATCTAACATTCTGAGAAGCGGTGACGTTGTTATGCTGAGTTAAGCAGAAATCTCCATAGCCTGCTTGACATTAAGCTCACAGTACAATAACACTGTCCTGTAAAAAAGGAGCCACTCTCCAGGCATGCAGTTAGATAAACAAGCAGAGAAACTTGATTGCACTTTGTTTTTCGTATTTTGATTCTCTTTGGTATTAAGACAACACCCTAGAGTGAGCAATTAGAAGACTGTCTTAATTTAGAGGATCATCTTAATACAATTAATTCCTAATTAAAGAAATGCTTTATGCTTATCGCTTAATTACCCTTGTCATTTACTAGTTTCTGTACTCCCTAGGTGAATTAAAGCAGCAATGAAACATAGGCTTTGCATTTCTTAGAAATGAAGACAGCATGAGCCATTTTTCAAAAATGCTTTGTTCATTCCTTTATCCTAAAAAGTGTTCAGTTCTGAAGTAAAGCTATGGGTACAAATCAGGGTCTACTTCTTTCAGGTTGTCAAGGGGAAAAAGAAGACATATTAAGGAAGAATTTGATATACACTAGAAGTTAGTAAAAACCTGCAGTAATTACAGTATTGTATCTATAGAAAATAGCTAAGTATTCATTGTTTATTATTTCACTTGTAGTTTCTACTTATTTAGTACCATATACAGTAGCAGTGCTATGCATAGGTTTGCTGACTGAAAGGTCCCAAAGATGAGGTTTAATCGTGGCCCATTTACTGCCTCTGTTATAATTTGTGGTTTTCTTTAATTTTGAGTATAAAATCCATTACCATTTCATGATTTTTTTGTATTCATACCCTATCATACCATTTTCTAAGCCTAATTAATCCTGAGCAGGGCCATTGAGGATTGGAGCCTATCCCAGCAAGCATAGGGTACAAGGTAGGAACAATCCCTAGGCAGGGCACCAGTCCATCACAGGCTGAGCACACGCTCATTCTCTCTCTCTTTCTCTCTCTCTCTCACACACACACACACACACACACACACACGCACACACACACACACACCAGGGTCCTTCTGTATGTTATATATTGAACATGGTTTTGTTTACTAATTATGTTAAATATATATTTGTTTACTTATGTGTTAATGCATTTAGTTATGTGCCCTGTTCCCTTTTGTTGAGTAGCATTCACATCACAAAAAGTCAATCAAACTAGAGCATAGTGGTACCGGTTCTGTTTGGATTGACATTAGATCATTGTGATATCCTCTGACATCTTCATCATCTGCCAAAATACTGTGATCTAAATTGAGATGTTAAGTAAACTGAGAGCCTCATAATCATTGGCAGCCCAGGAGATTATACTGGCTTTCAAGCAGAATGTCGAGTTTATTGTCAAACAGCTTAAAGGTAGAAAAGGACAGTAGTGTAGAAATTACGTGCAGATTATACACAGTGCAATAACCACTGTGTGGTCAAGTGTTTGCTGGATTGCATGAGTTTAAAACAATTTTTTAACTCTGTTTTTTTTGGCGCCAGGTTTCTGTGCTTCTTTAAAACAGGGGCATCATACTGCTGGCTTTATTTCAAAAAGATGAAAGGAATGAATGTATATCTTTATAGGTGGCTTTTTTTAAATTTAGAGCCATCGTGAGGCTCTCCTCAGTGGTGTGTGAAAATCAAGATGCCATTCAGACCCACTCTAACCATCGTAATGTCTGCTGCTTAATGCAGTATTAATATTGATCTTTTTTTTTTTATAAATTACTGTGGTTATCTTTAAGGTAACAAATGGGTTTGGACTCTTCATACCTCTTCATTGCTTTACAATATGTAGCCTTGACTGGGGAAAAAAGGTTATACCCCAGAAGTACAAATACACAATTTAAAAAAAATGCAGAGAATAAGGCGCACTAACCTTTACGCTTCATTGCTAAACCTGAAAATTCAGGGTGGACAACATTGCACAGACTCACCCAAGGGTATAGAGAACACACTGTAGGGCCAATTGATTCAGTGCCTCAGCTCCTCAGCCATAAGCAGGCTTGGAGCGCTCAATATGAAGACAGTTTGACATACAGTCATATGAAAACGTTTGGCAACCCCTTTCAGCCTGCATAATTATTTACTCTACTTTCAACAAAAAAGACAACAGTGGTATGTCTTTCATTTCCTAGGAACATCTGAGTACTGGGGTGTTTTCCGAACAAAGATTTTTAGTGAAGCAGTATTTAGTTGTATGAAATTAAATCAAATGTGAAAAACTGCAAAAATTTGGGTCCCCTTGTAATTTTCTGATTTGAATACATGTAACTGCTCAATACTGATTACCTGCAACACCAAATTGGTTGGATTAGCTCATTAAGCCTTTAGCTACATAGACAGGTGTGTCTAATCATGAGAAAAGGTATTTAAGGTGGTCAATTGCAAGTTGTGCTTCTCTTTGACTCTCTTCTGAAGAGTGACAGCATGGAATCCTCAAAGCAACTCTCAAAAGATTTGAAAACAAAGACTGTTCAGTATCATGATTTAGGGGAAGGCTACAAAAAGCTATCTCAGAGGTTTAAACTGTCAGTTTCAACTTAAGGAATGTAATCAGGAAATGAAAGGCCACAGGCACAGTTGCTGTTAAACCCAGTCTGGCAGGCCAAGAAAAATACAGGAGCAGCATATGCGCAGGATTGTGAGAATGGTTACAGACAACCCACAGATCTCTTCCAAAGACCTGCAGGAACATCTTGCAGCAGATGGTGTATCTGTACATCATTCTACATTCTACAATTCAGTGCAATTTGCACAAAGAACATCTGTATGGCAGGGTGATGAGAAAGAAGCTCTTTCTGCACTCACGCCACAAACAGAGTCGCTTGTTGTATGCAAATGCTCATTTAGACAAGCCAGATTCATTTTGGAACAAAGTGCTTTGAACTGATGAGACAAAGATTTGGTCATAACAAAAAGTGCTTTGCATGGCAGAAGAAGAACACTGCATTCCAAGAAAAACACCTGCTACCTACTGTCAAATTTGGTGGAGGTTCCATCATGCTATGGGGCTGTGTGGCTAGTTCAAGGACTGGGGCCCTTGTTAAAGTCGAGGGTCGGATGAATTCAATCCAATATCAACAAATTCTTCAGGATCAGTCACAAAGTTGAAGTTACGCAGGGGTTGGATATTCCAACAAGACAATGACCCAAAACACAGTTCAAAATCTACAAAGGCATTTATGCAAAGGGAGAAGTACAATGTTCTGGAATGGCCGCTACCGTCCCCTGACTTGAATATCATCGAAAATCTATGGGATGATTTGAAGCAGGCTGTCCATGCTCAGCAGCCATCAAACTTAACTGAACTGGAGAGATTTTGTATGGAAGAATGGTCAAAAATACCTCCATCCAGAATCCAGACACTCGTCAAAGGCTATAGGAGGTGTCTAGACGCTTTTATATTTGCAAAAGGAGGCTCAACTAAGTAATGATGTAATATCTCTGTTCTGGTGCCCAAATTTATGCACCTGTCTAATTTTTTTATGATGCATATTGCATATTTTCTGTTAATCCAATAAACTTAATGTCACTGTTAAAACACTACTATTTCCATAAGTAATGTCATATATTAAAAGGAAGTTGCTACTTTGAAAGCTCTGCCAATAATGAACAAAAATCCAAAGAATTAAGAGGGGTTGCCAAACTTTTTTATGACTGTAATGCAGAGAGAATCGTTTTTCTACATAAGTAATTACCTATAGCATATGATGGAAATTTGAGAAAAAAATTTTCGAAAGACAAAATTGAGGGTTGTTACAAACATTTTAACAATAAGTTAAACTACTAAGGGAAGAGTATTACTTATTTTGCCCAGCATCTGATGGGGCCCCACAGGCCCTTAATGCAGAAGCGCCACTCTTCCATAACATTATGAATGTGGCTTCATGAATATGTTCTTATACATAAAAGGATCCACCTTGCTATTATGTTTCATTGGTCACTGGATTAAATGTGTTTTTATTTTCTATTGTTTTTGAGTTATTATTTTACATATGTGTTTTATTTGTTTTGTTATTTATTTTTTTTGCACAAAAAGGAGAAGGGCAAGTAAGAAACAAATGAGTAGCGAGAGCGCTCGCGAAAGGTGAGAGCCAAGAAGGATGATTTGAGTTCTACTTGGGTTTCCAGTATAGAAGAGAGAAAGCAAACAAGCATGTGCATGCACCAGCAGGAAGGAGATGTCAAGATCTGCTGAATAACTACAGGAGCAGTGAAGGCATGTGGTAATTGGTGTAGATCCCACAGCTCATTATTCTTAACATAAGTTACATCTAATATTAATGATATCTATACTAATAAAAGGCAAAGCCCTCACTCACTCACTGACTCATCACTAATTCTCCAACTTCCCGTGTAGGTAGAAGGCTGAAATTTGGCAGGCTCATTCCTTACAGCCTACTTACAAAAATTGGGCAGGTTTAATTTCGAAATTCTACACGTAATGGTCATAACTGGAACCTATTTTTTTGTCCATATACTATAATAGACGTCTGCTTGACGGCCGTGGGAGACGGAGTTACGCTTCCCACGTAATTTAGTGCCTGCCCATATAAGGCCGTCCATCAGCGGCAATCCAATAGAAACACTGCCGCTAAATATTCACGGGTGAAAGACTGTGCTTATGCAGACGAAGATGAGATGGTCAGGGTGGTGTTTGGCACAAACTCAGCGAAACTGTAAGAGAAACTTTTAAGTGCCGGGTCTTTGCTAACATTAAATACAGCCATGGACATCGCACGAGATGGCACCAGCACAGCTGGGAACCTTCGATGCATGTACACCGAGCGGCTCACGTGAACTGACACAGTGCACAGACATAAAGCAATAGTTCCAAAGAGTGCTGAACAAAAACCGAATTACACAATTGAAAAGGCAGCAAAAAAATATGAAGCGTGTGACACATACAAGCATATTCATAAGTGCAACTACTGCGGAAACAAAGCACACGGTAGAAAAAGTCAATGTCCCGCTAAAGGAAGACAGTGTAAAAAAAAACCTGTGCATGCAGTGTGTCACGTCTCAGATAAAGAGGAAGATGAGCTGTTTATTGATGCAGTAAGAAACAAATCCATGAATGAAACCTGTTATCTTTACAACGATTGACAAACACAGAATGTAACTTGAACACAACACATCCTACAAATACGAACCTGATTAAAAGAAATAATGATAATCAAATCCTTGATGACAGCAACACTCATAACATTCACAAAACAATTACTGTATATTAACAATCATGTTACGTTGTTTTTAAAATATTCCCTTTTCTTTTTCATAACTTCTTTAACACACTACTTCTCCGCTGAGAAGCTCGAGTGTATATATATATATATATATATATTTATTCCCGATCTACATACTCTCAAATAGACAAACCACACGCCGTGGCGCAATGGAAGAGGATTCGCCTCTAGCGCCGATGTCCGAGGTTAGATTCCAGAGAGGGGGTGCACTGAGTATGTACGCCTGACGACCCCAAAATTAGGGCAAGACACGTGTCGCGTACTCTTTGCATTATTTCATAGTGAAACTATTTCAATATATATATATACCTGTATATACATACATATATATACACAAACATACATATATATCAGTGCTTCCCGATTCATTTTACCCTCGCATCGCCTTGATTTTAGACATATGAAAAATATGCAGTTAACACAGAAAGACAGATCACCAATTGAATCTTTATGAATAATGGATAGTTTATTCGCCACCAATGATTGATTTGGTAAAGCCATACTCAGTGCAATCATTAGATGAACGGTAAAAAAGTAAGAGCAAGGGGAGGCTGACTTATTGAGGCACGCAGACGGAACCACAATAGCATGCGAGCTTGATGTAGTGCGCATCAACTCGATCTGAATTGTGCGATCACATTCGAAAAAATATATCTTTTCAAGTTCTATTTAGTCGACACAAATATCTTTGGTTGGAATGTAAGGCGAATTTACTCTTTACATTTCTATGGTGAAGAAAAATTTATGCAATGATACCTACATTTAACTTACATTCCTACCAAAGACATTTCTGTCGACTAAATAAAAATTCCTTGTAACTTGAACAGATACGATAGTTCATAATATCCACGCAGACTTGCACGTGAGAGCGGGAGTCATCCGTTTTAACAAGCAGCGTATTGCACTGATACGAAATAGCCTGCCCATTTAATTATTTAGGAATGGATAAATTAAGATTTTGTACAAATAATGTTTTTCATTTTTCTTCCTTGATGGATTCCAAATACGAACCTAATTGCAAGAAATAATGATAATCAAATCCTTGATGACAGCAACACTCATGACGGTCACAAAACTATTACTTTGGCAATCACGTTATGTTATTTTTAAAATGTTTCCTTTTCTTAGCACAAGCACAGCTGAGAAGCTTCGCTGCATGTACTCCATAACACGTTAAAAAAAAATAACGCATTTAATCACACTTTCAATTCCAAGCAAAGGGGAACTTTTGTCAATGCATGGTTTCCTGGTACATCGATTACATTGATGCACACATCAAAGCTACAAAAATGTTAGAGTCGGAATAAAGCGCGTTGCTAGGACTGATTGGAGAAAAATTTAATTTCAAAAGACTACCCGATGGAAGACTTGATAAAAGCATGGTTTTGTGCACACTGAAAAGCAAGCAAAATTAGATGCATTACAGAAAGCGGACTTTGTGGCTCATTGGACTTCCATGACCGGTAGTAATTCTAATTACATCTAATTACAAAATGTTCAATGATCACGCTGTTTTAGCCTAATGTACAAAATAATTTGAGCTAAGGTTACTCAGAGTTTAAAGGTGAAGCTGGTCAAATTACCTTTTATTTTTCTGCCTTATTTTTTTTAAGAAGAAAAACTGCACTTTATGTTGAAATTTTTATTATTATTTAAAGACAATAACCATTCTGAAAATGTACTTAAAAGTACTTAAAATACCACTTTATTTTTAAGTCTGGCCAATTTTAGCCAGGAATGATATTGTGTTTCTATTTTGAACTGAAATGTAGTTTAAAAGCATTTTATTTCAAGAAATTAAAAGAGCTTGAGTTTACAATATTCATGTCCATGTCTATTATTTGATTCTGTCGCCCACTAAAACCCTTTTAAAAAAAACATTTGCGATCTGGGGCAAATTTTCATGTGTGATTACATACGATTAATCAAGATTAATTATTACACAGCCTCTAATTAATTAGATTAATTTTTTTTAATCGAGTCCCACCCCTAATATATATGTAGACATATATATATATATATATATATATATATATATATATATATATATATATATATATATATATATGTGTGTAGATTTGTATATACCTGTATACAGTGCATCCGGAAAGTATTCACAGCGCATCACTTTTTCCACATTTTGTTATGTTACAGCCTTATTCCAAAATGGATTAAATGATTTCTTTCCTTAGAATTCTACACACAACACCCCATAATGACAACGTGATTATTATTGCACACTTTCTGTAAATGCAATAAACTTCATTTCACTTCTCAAATATCACTGTGTGTGTCTCCTATATGATATATTTAACTGACATTTTTAATCGTAACAACCAACGATTTATACAGGAAAATAATGACTATTAACAAGGTTGCCCAAACTTTTGCATCCCACTATATATATATATATATATATATATATATATATATATATATATATATATATATATATATATAAATTACCCGCACTTCGTAGTGGAGAAGTAAAAGAAAAGGAAACATTTTAATAATAACGTAACATGATTGACAATGTAATTTTTGTCATTGTCATGAGTGTTGCTGGCATATATATATATATATATATATATATATATATATATATATATATATATATATACATACTACTACATGTATACATGTGTACATATATACACACACACATATACTATGGGGTGCCAAACAGGCAAATACATTGATTTTATGAATATATAAAGTCGGCGTCAGAATATATAAAGTCAAAACTTGAATATATAAAGTCAGCGTCGGAATTTATAAAGTCATTCCTGATTATATAAAGTCAACATCGGAGTATATAAAGTCACTCCTGAATATGTAAAGTGAAAGTCAAAATCTATTGAATTAAACGACTCTGAACTGAACTAAGTTAACAAAAACGTATTCAGAAAAATAAATTAAAAAAACACTGTTCGGTTAATGTTTTGAAAATAATGCATGTGCCCTGCCCAGGATTGGTTCCTGCCTTGCGCAGGGTTGGCTGGGATTGGCTCTAGCAGATCCCCGTGACCCTGTGGTCGGATTCAACGGGTGGGGAAACGGATGGATGTTACAGCGCTGACTTTGTATATTCCGACGCTGACTTTATATATTCAAGTTTTGACTTTATTTATTCCGACAGTGACTTTATATAATCAAGTTTTGACTTTATATATTCGGAATGACTTTATATATAATAAAGTTTTGACTTTATATAGTTAAATTTAGTCATCATTGCATAACTTTTTCTTTACCATAGAAATTTAAAGACTAAATTCAACTTCCATTCCTAACAAAGATATTTCTGGCGACTAAATAGAACCCACTTATATCCAAATTCGAGCTATTGAGCCGTCGCCTGCCTGCCTGAATAAGTCACCCTTGCTTCGCTCTTACTTTTTTACTGTTCATTTAATCATGGCTAGTGGCGGAAAAATTATAAAATGGAAGGAGGATTACACTGAGTATGGCTTTACCAAAACAATTATTGATGGCGAATAAAATGATCTCGCGGGCCGGATATAATTACACGCTGGGCCGGATGTGGCCTGCGGGCCTTGAGTTTGACACATATGGACTAAATAGTACTTGAAAAGATATATTTTTTCAAATGTGATCCCGCAATTCAGATCGAGTTGTCGCGGACTACAGTACATCGAGCCCACATGCTATTGTGGTTTTGCCTTCGTGCCTCAATAAGTTACCCTCCCCTCGCTCTTACTTTTTTATCGTTCATCTAATGAATACACTGAGTATGGCTTTACCAAAACAATCATTGATCGCGAATAAAGTATCTATTATTCATAAAGCTTCAATTGGTGATCTGTTTTTCTGTGTTAACCTCATATTTTTTCATACATCTCAAACCAAGGGGGTGAGAGGGTAAAATGAATTGGGAAGCGCTGATCAATGTAATCGGTGTACCAGGTAATCATGCATTGACAGAAGTTCCCCTTTGTTTGTAATGCAAAGTGTGATTAAATATGTGATTTTTAACGTTATGGAGCACATGCATCAAAGCTTCTCAGCTGTGCTTGTGCTAAGAAAAGGAAACATTTTAAAAATAACGTAACACGATTGTCAATGTAACCTTTTATAAGTAGTGCCTGGAGGATTCAGTGTGGAGAAACTGTAGAGACTGTGTGTGTATTAACTTGTGGATTTTTCTGTGAGTATTTGGTGGCAGCGTCACAAACTCGCTTCCGTATTACACTGCGTTTACTGCGGAGCTCAGCTCAGAGCGAAATGAGGTGAATGGGAGGGGAGATGATGATGTGACTCCCCCATCCGCCTTAAGTGTCAATCCCCCACAAACACAGTCTCTCGGATTTTGCATAAGCATAGCCCCTCACCTGCAATTTTAACTTAGTTACGAAGTGATCAAAACTCTTGTTTATATCCTGCGTCCTCTCATTAAACTTATATCCCGCATTACCTGTGGGAATGACAAATGCCAGCGGCAGCCTGTCAATGAACTTAATTTAAACTTTAGGTTTACACCGTGCTTTGTTTCCGAAGTAGCAGCACTCATGAATATGGTTGTATATGTCACTCACTCTCTTCTTATTGTTTCGCTGCCTTCTCAATTATATAATGCATGTTTTCTTCAACGCTTTTTGGAGCTCTTCCTGGTTTTCTACGTACTGCGTTGACAGTCAGTTCACGTGATTACGTGGGAGACGTGATGATGTCACACAAAACTCCGCCCCCCACGGCTTTTGAGCTCAACTCCATTACAGTATATGGAGAAAAATAGCTTCGAGTTATGACCATTACGCGTAGAATTTCAAAATGAAACCTGCCCAACTTTTGTAAGTAAGCTGTAAGGAATGAGCCTGCCAAATTTCAGCCTTCTACCTACACGGGAACTTGGAGAATTAGTGATGAGTCAGTGAGTGAGTCGGTGAGTGAGTCAGTCAGTCAGTGAGGGCTTTGCCTTTTATTAAAATAGATATATATATATATGTGCATATATATATGTGTATATATGTATATATATATGTATATATTTGCATATGTGCATATATATATGTATATATGTACTGGCAAAATACCTGCGCTTCGCAGCGGAGAAGTAGTGTGTTAAAGAAGTAAAGAAAAAGAAAATGAAACATTTTGAAAATAACGTAACATGATTGTCAATGTAATTGTTTTGTCACTGTTATGAGTGTTGCTGTCATATATATTTATATATATATATATATATATATATATATATATCAAAATACCCGCGATTTGCAGCGAAGTCGTGCGTTAAAGAAGTTATGAAAAAGAAAAGTAAACACTTTAAAAATAACGTAACATGATTGTCAAAGTAATTGTTTTATGTATTTGCCGGCAGTGTCACGAAGTTGTTTTCGTCTAGCTGCATCAGAAAATGTACCACGACATCTGACATGCTTCCTTTTTACTGTTTTTTCACAGCTTGGATTGCTGCTGTCATAATCGGTTGGAGTCTACATATATACTGTACAGTATATTTCCATGTCTACTCAAAGCAGTTGACAAAAATACAGCAAAAATAATAAATTATATTTAATATGTACATAATTTTAAAGAAAATATTTCTATTACAAATTCACATCTTTAAAGAGAAATTGTGTAACATAGCTTCTGTTGTAAACAAACTGAACAAACAAAAACAAGGATTTACCTCTGCTGTGTTAACCCCTCTATGACTCACGTGCACAAAGCTTTGTGAAGTGTTTCTGAGGACAGGCGTCGTTCATCGTTTATCGCTAATTTGAATAAGTCTTTTTTGTGCTTAAATTGAGAATGCTTCATGGTTTGTCAATTATTACTCGCATTTGAATTATTCACTATGTACTAAGATTATTCACATTTGTCTTAAATGAGATTTTTTTCTTTTATACACTGAGTTAACTGATGCATTGCATGTATTTTTTTTCTCTAAGTTTTATTTTCATTTAATTGGTCAATTGATGGGTTTAATTCTTGATTTCTCCCAATGTTGGGTTGGTGCGTCAAGAATTCAAGAGGCTCATAGTTTTTGTGCTATGCTAAGATGAAATGTAGTGGATACAACTGAAGTGGAACCAAGCTAGAGGGGAATTTCAGTGAAGCTTATACTTTACGCTAAGTGCCTGCAGATTTTCTTTTTTTATCCAGCCGGCTAGAGTTTTTTTGTTTTTTTCTGTCCTGCCTGGCCATCGGACCTTACTTTTTTCCATCCATCCATCCATCGTCCCTCTTGTGCCTTCCCAACTCCCAAAGTAAAAAAGGGCGCGCGATCGTCAAGCTGCACACTGCCACAAAAGAACCCGAATCAAGAATAGCAGTTGGCAGCGTCCAAGTAACTTTTATCAGCCTTTTACATTTAATAAACACATTTAAAATACTCGGTGAGGCAAAGCTTATATCACATATTTATAAGGAAATGTGTTATTTGTTGTTGTCGTATTTGTTCTTTTAATCTTATTTTATACTTTAACACTGAGTGCTTGTGGGCCAAGTTTGTTGATTCAAATAGTTTAGAGATGTAAGCTAATTTGTTATAAAGGAACCACTTTAATTCCGAGTCAAGCTGTGCATTCGAGAAATGTCAGTAAATTAAAGAGTAAAAAGTGAATGTAAAATATTCATAAAAACCCCATGATATATTTAAACTTTATGTAAATTTAGAAATCTGTGCCATTGTGACTTTATTGCAATACAATTATTTATACATCTTGCACATCCATCCATCCACATTTTCTACTACACTACATCCTAACTACAGGGTCACGGGGGTCTGCTGGAGCCAATCCCAGCCAAGACAGGGTACAAGGCAGGAAAAAACCCTAGGCAGGACGCCAGCCCACCTCAGGGCACACACACCACTGACAATTTAGGATCACTAATGCACCTAACCTGCATGTCTTTGGACTGTGGGAGGAAACTGGAGCAACCGGAGGAAAGCCACGCAGACACGGGGAGAACATGCAAACTCCACGCAGGGAGGAGCCAGGAAGAGAAACCAGGGCTCCTAACTGCGAGGCAGCAGCGTTACCCACTGCGCCACCGTGTCTTCCATATTGAAACATTTGATGTTGACAGCTAAATCACTGCTTCAATGTAAATTTGCATTTATCTCTCTAAAATAATTCTTTTAATTGTGTATATATTTTCACAGTTAAAGGTCATACAATAGTGCAATGTAGTTTTACAAAATTATTTTAGTGTACCTTGTCTTTAAAATGTAGTTGCCTTAAGTTCAACAGAAAAGTAACTGTATATAATTAACAAGAAACAGTATTTTTTAGAAACAATTTTTGCAAAAATCCATCATTTTGTACCTTAAGAAGCTCTCAAAAACTCCCAATTTTTTTTGCAAATTCTCCATCATTAGCCAATTTCCAGTACTTATTGATAAGCTTTTTAGTTGTATGTTTTAAATTTTCATTTTCTGACAGGTTGCTTCTAATAACCATATATTCTCATATATGTTCTTTTTTGCACCCAGGTTTAATGTAATAGTAATCAATTTGAGGTCTGTTAAAAAATAGCTGGTAAAATTTAGTAGTAAGAGACGGAACGTCTTCTGAGATTCCACAAAGGTCAATGCTTTAGTGAATTTAGTGAGATTTTTATTTATTTACTCCAAACAAACTGCCTAGTTTTTGAGTTGCAAAATCAGATGTCAGTTAACTCAAGAATTGAAAAGTGGGTCTGAAGTATACTACTGGTAACAAAACCTAACAGAGTAGTTCAGCCTTTAAACTGTTTATCGTGCTGTTTAATTCCATAGTGATGAGACGCAAGATTTCATTTTCACGAATGGTCCCCCCTGAATATAGGTTTGGATTTTAATGTTTTAAATGCCATCTAATAAAATGTTGTTTGTGCCCAAGTGAATTCAAAGTAATTAAAGCTGCTGAGCAACAAACAAAATATTCCTCATGTTTTAAAGTGCAGAACGCTTTTAAACTGGATGTTTAGAATCCTGGATTTTGGTCTGTTATCTTCATTTCACTCTTTGCATTCTCTCATAATTACCATTTCGTGTTTAAGTTGTTCAGAATTGTTAGTATTTGTTCTGTTTGCATTTTAGTAAAAGTCCAAATAGTAAAACAATAGAAATAGAGGATAATATTTTAGAAACCAACAGTTGTATTTTCATGATTATTCCTGTCTCCTCGTGAATCTGAATTTAATAAGTCATCTTCCAAAGGCATTCTTAAACCCGCCTAATTCAATTAAGTGTTGGTTAAGTCCAGATTTGTAATTAAGATACAGCCTCATTGAATAGTAGGCATGGTGGAAACTTGTAAATAGAAAGTAAAGAATTAAAAGCCAGTGAGAACATGTGGGTCATCAACCTTGATCTGAGCAAGTGTAAGAATAGACTACCAGGGAGCAAGAGCCATGAGAAGCATTTGTACAGAGTGACATCCATCTAGACAGAATCTCTGTGAAATACATGCCAACCATATCAGTTTATTATATATCCTTTTGCTGTATACAATCTCTAAATTACTTTAAATGGTACTTGAATAAATATTAAAGTGGGTAACCTGTTGCAAAATGTGTTAACACTACTGAGACACGTATCCACACACCTGGTTGCTGTCTGCGTGGAGTTTGCATGTTCTCTTTATGTCTTTTCTGATGGTTACGTTGGTTTTACATCCACAGGAAATGGAGGTGTAGGTTAGGATTTTCAGCAGTTCTAAATGGTCCCTGTCAGATTGTTGGTGTTTGAGTGTTTGGACTCTGTGATGGATTTATACCTGGTCATGGGCTGCCATGGTAGGCTTTATTCCTGTGGGCATGAATTTGGTAATGCAGATTTAGGAATGTTAATACTGAAATAATAAAGAACCCCCTTCATATCTTAATTTACCCTCAAATCACTCTATAAAATTTAAGAAACAAGTAACCAGTTTACATCTTTTTTCTTTAAAGAAATTACCAAAATCCTATTCACATCCTCCTTGATCGTGTATTTAGTGAGTAATTTGAGTGGAATGGAGTATTAAAGCATATTTCGAATAATGCAGGATTCTAGTGAAATCATTGTAGTCTTAATTTGAAAAAATAAATTCAGAATATCCTTAAAGTGAATAATCTGACTGACCAAAAATGTTATTTCTGTTAGCTTTCAGCTTTTATGTTTCTGTGTAAGGTTTAGAGTAACAGGAAACAGGAGACCAATAACTAAACCTTTCATGGAGGATGTGTTTGAGTGGCATAAATCTACTGAAAATCGGTTCCGATTCTAACTAAATGTAAATTATGTGTTAAAACCTCTAGTTTCACATATACAGTGGGATGCAAAAGTTTGGGCAACCTTGTTAATAGTAATTATTTTCCTGTATAAATCGTTGGTTGTTACGATAAAAATGTCAGTTAAATATATCATATAGGAGACACACACAGTGATATTTGAGAAGTGAAATGAAGTTTATTGGATTTACAGAAAGTGTGCAATAATTGTTCAAACAAAATCAGGCAGGTGCATAAATTTGGGCACCACAAAAAAGAAATGAAATCAATATTTAGTAGATCCGCCTTTTGCAGAAATTACAGCCTCTAAACGCTTCCTGTACGTTCCAATGAGAGTCTGGATTGTGGTTGAAGGTATTTTGGACCATTCTTCTTTACAAAACATCTCTAGTTCATTCAGGTTTGATGGCTTCCGAGCATGGACATCTCTCTAACTCACACCACAGATTTTCAATTATATTCAGGTCTGGGGACTGAGATGGCCATTCCAGAACGTTGTACTTGTTCCTCTGCATGAATGCCTTAGTGGATTTTGAGCAGTGTTTCGGGTCGTTGTCTTGTTGAAAGATCCAGCCCGGTGCAGCTTCAGCTTTGTCACTGATTCCTGGACATTGGTCTCCAGAATCTGCTGATACTGAGTGGAATCCATGCGTCCCTTAACTTTGACAAGATTCCCAGTCCCTGCACTGGCCACACAGCCCCACAGCATGATGGAACCACCACCATATTTTACTGTAGGTAGCAGGTGTTTTTCTTGGAATGCTGTGTTCTTTTTCCTCCATGCATAACGCCCCTTGTTATGCCCAAATAACTCAATTTTAGTTTAATCAGTCCACAGCACCTTATTCCAAAATGAAGCTGGCTTGTCCAAATGTGCTTGAGCATACCTCGGGCAGCTCTGTTTGTGCTGTGGGCGGAGAAAAGGCTTCCTCTGCATCACTCTCGCATACAGCATCTCCTTGTGTAAAGTGCTTGAATGGTTGAACGATGCACAGTGACTCCATCTGCTGCAAGATGATGTCGTAGGTCTTTGGTGCTGGTCTGTGGGTTGACTCTGACTGTTCTCACCATTCGTCGCTTCTGTCTATCCGAAATCTTTCTTGGTCTGCCACTTCGAGCCTTAACTTGAACTGAGCCTGTGGTCTTCCATTTCCTCAATATGTTCCTAACTGTGAAAACAGACAGCTTAAATCTCTAGGACAGCTTTCTGTATCCTTCCCCTAAACCACGATGGTGAACAATCTTTGTCTTCAGGTCATTTGAGAGTTGTTTTGTGACCCCCATGTTGCTACTCTTCAGAGAAAATTAAAGGAGGGAAACTTACAATTGACCCCCTTAAATACTCTTTCTCATTATAGGATTCACCTGTGTATGTAGGCCAGGGGTCACTGACCTTACCAAGCTAATTTGAGTTCCAATAATTAGTTCTAAATATTTTGGAATCAATAAAATGATAACAGTGCCCAAATTTATGCACCTGCCTGATTTTGTTTGAACAATTATTGCACACTTTCTGTAAATCCAATAAACTTCATTTCACTTCTCAAATATTACTGTGTGTGTCTCCTATATAATGTATTTAACTGACTAACTATAAATAAATGTTGATTGATTGATTGATTGATTGATTGTGGCATTTTTTATCGTAACAACCAACGATTTATACAGGAAAATAATGACTATTAACAAGGTTGCCCAAACATTTGCATCCCACTGTATATATATATATATATATATATACATATATATACACACACACATAAACATATATGTACATACTAGCAAAATACCAGCTTACATGCGGAGAAGTAGTGTTAACACTAGAATTACCAGAGCCTGAAAAACTTCGTAATTCCGTCCCACCTTAAATTGCTTCTTAAAATCGTTCACAGCTCTCCACCAGCGTCTTTTGTCATCTAAATGTGCTGATAAAAAAGGTAGAAGCAGCGGCTATTCCATCCCCCCACCGACTTAGAACGTGCACAAACTTCTCCCAGCTCATGCCTTGATTGATTATCTAGGAGTGAAGTGGAGTTTTAGAGTGGAAAGAATAGATCATTATTTGGAATACACGCATTTCACGTGTGTTCCGTTTTACAGTAATCCGTGTAAACACATTTTTAAAACAGAAACGTTTTCATATTGTAGTAGTAAATGACAAAATGTAAGCATAAACTATATAATGTATGAAGCCTGAAGTCCAAATATCAAACACTTTCACAAAAGGTACACATATAACAGAACAAGTATGCTGTTATTCAAAAATATAACTGCAGAAAAAAGCCACCTTAGCATGCCATATTGACACGCACGCATTACTGCAGCTGACACAGTAGCATAATGGTATCAGCCGCTTACTGGTATCCAAAAGCTCATGAGTTCGATCCCACATGGTTCAGTTTTGAGAAGTAAACTGCTCTTATTCTTACTATTTTAGAATAAAACATGCATTTGATTTCAGTGTGTAACAGCCAGTAATTTATGATACTTGTAAAGGTTAGTTTTTTTTTATTCACTTTTCATTCTCAGTCTCAGTCGTGTTCAGGATCCTTCCCTACCCCCATCTGAGAATGCTGTTTTCACATAAAGATGCGCTGTAGCTCTGCAGCGTACTTGTGACTGCATTCTCGTACCAATGCTTGCGAACTGAAGTGCCTCGTGCACTTTTGGTGGCATTACACGTCTATTTTTAGCATGCCCGTGTCGCTCAAACACAGGAACATATGTTGGTGTACAAGAATAAAAAACAAGTGCACTTTTATTCTAGACTATAAGTGAAGAAAAAATAAAGCAAGTTACAGTAGGCGGTTGATACGACAGCTTGCGTGGTGCAATGCTAAGAACTGCTGATTTCGATCCGTGCTATATAAAATCATCACATTCAAATATTAACAATTTCCACACACCCTTCCTACATTCACGACATGTGTACTTGTTGCAGTGTACACATCTCTCTGGGCTATGGTTCCTATTACACTGAATGAGCACCTGACATTGTACTTTCTTCCCTATATAAATAACATTCGAGTATAGCGCGTCTCCAAATAAATCACATTTGAGTTATAGCGCGTCTTTATGTGAAAACAGCATTGTCAGATTGGGGGAATCATGAACGCGACTGAGAGAATGGAACTGAATAAAAAAAGACTGAAATCAAATGTATGTTTTATTCTAAAATAGTTAAGTACATGCAATATTATTTGAAAGCGAACAGCGTCAGATCGGGTTTGAATACACGCTGCGACGCTGAACTCCCTGTCTATCTACATAGTAATAACAGTAATTTTATTATTATATAGGAGCTTCCCTGTCTGCCTATCATATAGTGCCTTTCCTTCCTACCTATCTATATATCTATCCCCTTAGCTGTTTTTTATATATCTATTATACAGTGCCTTCCCTGTTTATTTATATATCTAGTGCCTTCTCTGCCTGTTTGTCTGTCTGATTGCATATAGCGCTGAACTTACTGCTCTGTACTTTTCTGTCCTCTGCATGTCCTGGAGTACAAAAGAAACAGCACCATACAGCAACAAGTGAGAACTGGCAAGATCGGGAAAAACACGCGTCACTGATTACAAACCGCAAGATGAATGAAAGAGACAATATATGTAAAAACATCATCGCACTAATGCAATATTATTTGAAAGCGAACAGCGTCAGATCGGGTTTGAATATGCCCGATCTGACGCTGTTCGTTTTCAAATAATATTGCATGTACTTAACTATTTTAGAATAAAAACATACATTTGATTTCAGTCTTTTTTTTTATTCAGTTCCATTCTCTCAGTCGCGTTCACGATCCCCCACCCCATCTGACAATGCTGTTTTCACATAAAGACGCGCTATAACTCAAATGTGATTTATTTGGAGACGCGCTATACTCGAATGTTATTTATATAGGGAAGAAAGTACAATGTCAGGTGCTCATTCAGTGTAATAGGAACCATAGCCCAGAGAGATGTGTACACTGCAACAAGTACACATGTCGTGAATGTAGGAAGGGTGTGTGGAAATTGTTAATATTTGAATGTGATGATTTTATATAGCACGGATCAGAAATCAGCAGTTCTTAGCATTGCACCACGCAAGCTGTCGATCAACCGCCTACTGTAACTTGCTTTATTTTTCTTCACTTATAGTCTAGAATAAAAGTGCACTTGTTTTTATTCTTGTACACCAACATATGTTCCTGTGTTTGAGCGACGGGCATGCTAAAAATAGACGCGTGTAATGCCACGAAAAGTGCACGCAGCACTTCAGTTCGCAAGCATTGGTACGAGAATGCAGTCATAAGTACGCTGCAGAGCCACGCGCGTCTTTATGTGAAAACAGCATTCTCAGATGGGGGGTAGGGAAGGATCCTGAACACGACTGAGACTGAGAATGAAAAGTGAATAAAAACAAAACTAACCTTTACAAGTATCATAAATTACTGGCTGTTACACACTGAAATCAAATGCATGTTTTTATTCTAAAATAGTAAGAATAAGAGCAGTTTACTTCTCAAAACTGAACCATGTGGGATCGAACTCATAAGCTTTTGGATACTAGTCAGCGGCTGATACCATTATGCTACTGTGTCAGCTGTAATGTACGTGTCAATATGGCATGCTAAGGTGGCTTTTTTCTGCAGTTATATTTTTGAATAAAAGCATACTTGTTCTGTTATATTTGTACCTTTTGTGAAAGTGTTTGATATTTGGACTTTAGGCTTCATACATTATATAGTTTATGCTTACATTTTGTTATTTACTACTACAATATGAAAACGTTTCTGTTTTAAAATGTGTTTACACGGATTACTGTAAACGGAACACACGTGAAATGCGTGTATTCCAAATAATGATCTATTCTTTCCACTCTAAAACTCCACTTCACTCCCAGATAATCAATCAAGGCATGAGCTGGGAGAAGTTTGTGTACGTTCTATGTCGGTGGGGATGGAATAGCCGGCTGCTTGCAGCCTGATTTTTATCAGCACATTTAGATGACAAAAGACGCTGGTGGAGAGCTGTGAACGATTTTAAGAAGCGATTTAAGGTGGGACGGAATTACGAGTTTTTTCGTAGGCTCTGGTAATTCTAGTGTTAAAGAAGCAATGAAAAGAAAAGGAAACATTTTGAAAATAACGTAACATGATTGTCAATGTAATTGTTTTGTCACTGTTGTGAGTGATGAGTGTTGCTGTGATATATATATATATATATATATATATATATATATATATATATATATATATATATATATATACACACACACACACATATACTATATATATATAGTATTTGGGGTGCGAGCAACTGTTGCTGGGGGTGCCAGAATCCATGAAGGAAGAAAAATGAAAAACATTATTTGTACAAAATCTTAATTTATTTATCCATTCCTAAATAATTAAATGGGCAGGCTATTTCGTATCAGTGCAATACGCTGTTTGTTAAAATGGATGACTCCTGCTCTTACGTGCAAGTCTGCCTGGATATTATGAACTATCGTATCTGTTCAAGTTCTATTTAAATTTTAAATAGAAGGAATTTTTATTTAGTCGACAGAATATTATTCCGGAATAAATCAACTCAAACCTTAAATAACTTATAATATTTTGCTCTCCATAAAATATATCCTGTCTAAATTATACAAGTTAGAAATAAAGTAAACGTTAAAAGAACAAACATTCAAATTTCTTTACTCTTATGTAATTTTATATAAAAATAAACTTAAATTTTAAATATCCCAAAAGATTTTGCTCTCCATAAAAATATATCCTGTCAAAATTATACAAATTCAAATATGAACATGGTGCATAACAAAACCTGGAAATATAAATAAAATTTGTTCTTTTCAGCAATAACAAATCAAATCATTCAGTTGTCTTTGCTCTTATGTCATTTTATCAGAGCTGGACGTCTGGCATCTTTTTTTGGCAACAAGTTCGTTTATGTTTGGTGTGAGGTTCTGTGTTGTGGAGATTCTCAGGATGGACTGCAGGTGCTCATCAGTGAGGCGACTCCTGTGTGCTGTTTTGTTAGTCTTCATGACTGAGAAGAGCTTCTCACACAGATATGTGCTACCAAACATGCACAAGGTTCGAGCCGCATGTAGACGGAGCTGGAGCATTTTTGGGAATGGAGTGAATAAACTGTGCGGGCCGTGCAGTATCGTACTTTGCCTTCAGTGTGCCATTACACTGCAGCTCAATCACCTCCATCTGAATCTGCACAGGTGCAGTTTCCACATCAACGGCAAATGGGTTGCGAAACAACTCAAAATTCTTTTTTTGTTCTTCAAAGCCACCAAAGTGCCGTGCGAACTCAGTGTGCAGTGCACTCAGTTTATCAGCAAAGTGCGTATTTGGGAACACCGTAGTGCGGACTTGGTTCAACATTACTTGGCAACAGGGAAAGTGGGGCAAGTTGCACTGGTGCATTTGTGTCTCCCATAAAAGTAGCTTCACTTGAAATCACTTTGTGATTTTGCACGGGTAAAAACGTCTGCTGAAGTGTCAGATTCTTCTTTAACTCTTCTGCTTTCTGTATCTTGTGCATTGCATTCAGGTCTTTCAGGTTATCTTGATGTTTTGTCTCATAGTGCCGTCTTAGATTAAATTCTGTAATTACAGCCACATTAGCTCCACAAATGAGACACACGGGTTTACCGGCAATGTCAGTGAACATATACTCAGCCTCCCATCGGTTTTTAAAGGCTCTATGTTCAGAATCACCTTTTCTCTTTGGCATCGTGTGGGCTAGCTTCGCAATAACTTGCAGCATCATAAGCTAGACTTGATTAACGCGTAAGTGTTGGCAAGGCAGCTGAAACGCTGCATTATGGGATCTGTAGTTTATTGTGTTACCAGCGCTTCATATCCCCGGGCCATTAATAACAATAATATATAAAATGATCTTGGGGCGGATATAATTACACGCTGGGCGGATGTGGCCTGCGGGCCTTGAGTTTGACACATATGGACTAAATAGAACTTGAAAAGATATAGTTTTTCAAATGTGATTGCGCAATTCAGATCGAGTTGTCGCGGACTACAGTACATCGAGCCCACATGCTATTGTGGATTTGCCTCCGTGCCTCAATAAGTTACCCTCCCCTCGCTCTTACTTTTTTACCGTTCATCTAATGAATACACTGAGTGTGGCTTTACCAAAACAATCATTGATCGCGAATAAAGTATCTATTATTCATAAAGCTTCAATTGGTGATCTGTCTTTCTGCGTTAACCTCATATTTTTTCATACATCTCAAACCAAGGGGATGCAAGGCTAAAATGAATTGGAAAGCGCGTGTACATACTCAGTGTATCCCCTCTCGGGAATCGAGCCTCGGACGCCGGCACTAGAGGCAAAGCCTCTACTATTACGCCACAGCGTGTGGTTTGTCTATTTGAGCGTAGCAGTGTAATTCGGTTTTTGTTCAGCACTCTTTGGAACTGTTGCTTTTTGTCTGCGCACTGCGTCAGTTCACGTGAGCCGCTGAATATGGTTTTATATGTTACTCGCTCGCTTCTAATTGTTTCGCTGCCTTCTTAATTATATAATGTATGTTTTCTTCAGCGGTTTTTGGACCTCTTCCTGGTTTTCTACGTACTGCGTGATTACATGGGAGGCGTGATGATGTCACATGAAACTCCGCCCCCACGGCTTTCGAGCTCAACTCCATTACAGTATATGCAGAAAAATAGCTTCCAGTTATGACCATTACGCGTAGAATTTCGAAATGAAACTTGCCCAACTTTTGTAAGGAAGTTGTAAGGAATGAGCCTGCCAAATTTCAGCCTTCTACCTATACGAGATGTTGGAGAATTAGTGATGAGTCAGTTAGTCAGTCAGTCAGTCAGTCAGTGAGGGCTTTGCCTTTTATTAGTATAGATACACACATATATACATTATACAAACCGGATTCAAAAAAAGTTGGGACACTATACAAATCGTGAATAAAAACTGAATGCAATGAAAAATTAAAAAAAAAAAGTGGTCAGAAACTTGTAAATAACTCATGAAAGAATAAAGTTACGTTAAAACCAAGCACACCATTGTTTTGTGAAATTCCCAATAAGTTTGATGTGTCAAATGACCCTCTTCCTATTGAAAAAACAAAAGTTGGATCCAAAATGGCCGACTTCCAAATGGCCACCATGGTCACCACCCATTTTGAAAAGTTTCCCCCCTCACATATGCTAATGTGCCACAAACAGGAAGTTAATATCACCAACCATTCCCATTTTATTAAGGTGTATCCATATAAATGGCCCACCCTGTATGTATATATATATATATATATATATATATATATATATATATATATATATATAGTACAGACCAAAAGTTTGGACACACCTTCTCATTCAATGTGTTTTGTTTATTTTCATGACCATTTACATTGGTAGATTCTCACTGAAGGTATCAAAACTATGAATGAACACATGTGGAGTTATGTACTTAACAAAAAAAGGTGAAATAACTGAAAACATTTTTATACTCTAGTTTTTTCAAAATAGCCACTCTGCTCTGATTACTTTTTTACTCTCTCTTGGCATTCTCTCGAACACCTGTGAAGTGAAAACCATTTCAGGTGACTACCTGTTGAAGCTCATCGAAATAGCCTGCCCATTTAATTATTTAGGAATGGATAAATAAATTAAGATTTTGTACAAATAATGTTTTTCATTTTTCTTTGCTCGCACCCCAAAGAGTATACAGTATATATCGCACCCCAAAGAGTATACAGTATATATGTGTGTGTGTGTGTGTGTGTGTATGTATATATGTAGATATGTATGTATATGTTTATATATGTGTGTGTATGTATATATATATATATATATGTATTTGTGTGTATACTGTATGTATTAGTTATGTTTGTATGTTGTTGTACATGTGTTTATGTATGCATAACAGTTTTATTTATATACATATATTTTTATAATTCTTTATCTGGCTTTTATTCTATGTAAAGCACTTTGGTCATCTTTTAGTTTTTTTTTAAATGTGCTATAGAAATAAATAAATAAGCCATATGTAGAGGGTCCCGACACGGACAATGCGTGTTGAAGCAAAAACTAAGCCACAAGGTTGAATAAACTGCCTGCAGAGCTTAGACACAAAATTGTGTCGAGGGACAGATTTGGAGAAGGCAGCAACAAAATAAAATCTTCCAGCACTGAAGTTTTCCAAGAGCACAGTGTCCTTCATAATTAAATGTTAGAAGTTTGGAACAACCATGACTCATCCTAGAGCTGTCCATCTGGCCAAACTGAACAGTCATGGGAGAAGTGCATTGGTAAGAGAGGTGACCAAGACCCCAATGGTCATTCTTGCTGAGCTCCAGAGAATTTGTCTGCAGATGTTAGCAAGGACAACCATCACTGAAAGAATCCACCAATCTGGGCTTTATGACAGGAACTGCAGGTCTGATGTTGTGGTCAGCAACACAGGAGCGCCTCAGGGGACTGTCCTTTCTCCGGTCCTGTTCAGCCTATATACATCAGACTTCCAATACAACTCGGAGTCCTGCCATGTGCAAAGGTTCGCTGATGACACTGCTATAGTGGGCTGCTTCAGGAGTGTAGGAACCTAATCAAGGACTTTGTTAAATGGTGCGACTCAAACCACCTACAACTGAACAGCAGCAAAACCAAGGAGCTGGTGGTGGTTTTTATGAGGGCCAGGGCCCTCGTGGACCCCGTGATCATCAGAGGTGACTGCAGAGGGTGCTGACCTACTGTATAAATATCTGGGTATGCAGCTGGATGATAAATTGGACTGGACTGCCAATACTGATGCTCTGTGCAAGAGAGGACAGAGCCGATTATACTTCCTTAGAAGGCTGGCATCTTTCAACATCTGCAATACGATGCTGCAGATATTCTATCAGACGGTTGTTGCGAGTGTCCTCTTCTACGTGGTGGTGTGCTGTGGAACAGCATAAAGAAGAAGGATGTCTCACGCCTGGACAAACTGGTGAGGAAGGCAGGCTCTATTGTAGGCACGGAGCTGGACAGTTTGACATTTGTGGCAAAGCGACGGGCGCTGACCAGACTCCTGTCAATCATGGAGAATCCACTGCATCCACTGGACAGTATCATCTCAAGACAGAGGAGCAGCTTCAGCGACAGACTGCTGTCACTGTCCTTCTCCACTGACAGACTGAGGAGATTGTTCCTCCCCCACACTATGCGACTCTTCAATTCCACCCGGGGGGGTAAACGTTAACATTATACAAAGTTATTGTCTGTTATACCTGCATTTTTATCACTCTTTAATTTAATATTGTTCTTTATCAGTATGCTGCTGCTGGAGTATGTGAAGTTCCCCTTGGGATTAATAAAGTTTCTAGAAAGTATCTATCTATCAGGGTAGCAAGACAGAATCTTCTCCTCGGTAACAAGCACATATAAGCATGCATGCAATTTTCAAAAAGGTACCTAAAGGACTTTGACACTGTGAGAAACGAGAGTCTCTAGTTTGGTGAAATAGAGATCAGTATGGACCTAAGACTGGGCTGAAGATTAACCTGCCAATAGGGCAATGACTCTAAGCAGACAACAACAGAATGGCATTGGTTCAGCTCTGGAAATATCTTTGAATGACATTTCTGGAGAGACATGAAAATAAATGTGCACTGACCGTCCCCATCCAACCTGACAGAGTTTGATAAGATCTCCAGTGAAGAATGGCATACAATTGTCAATGAAATGAATTTAAATTACTTTAGCGCAAGGCTGCAACATTACTATATGTGAAAAAAGTAAAGGGGTCTGAACACTTTCTAAATTCACTGTGTGTGTCTACCTCGTAAATCAAAGCAACACCTGAAGCACTTTTGTCAGTTTAATATGTTTAATAATTTAAATTTTTTTTCACAATTCCAACACCACATGCTTATGTTTATCTGCCATAGCCATGTATAGTAGATTCATTATAACAAAAGAGAGAAGCAATGAAAAACTTTAAAAATTGAAGATATGTAAGGCCTTGTTCACACGGGCGTTAAAATCGAGCGTTTTTGCGTCAGTAGCATCCGTGAGCGGATCAAGCGCCGAGTGTTTTCTACACGTAGGAGTCAATGAGAGTGTTCACACGGGCTTTGGTGACGTGCGTTTGTCCGGCTGCGCATTTATACGGCATCAAAAAAACATTGCATGCAGCTTTTTCTTGGCGTTCAAAACCCAACGAACGCAAGGAAACCGCTTCTAGTTCGTTTTCTGCGCGCTTATTTTACGCTCGGAGGAGCGGGGGTGCATTTGAGTGCATAACACCGGTGTAAGCGCACACTCGACTACTGTTTCCTTACCTCAAAGTGACAAGTAGTCTCTCTTCGCTAACACCAAGTCGCATATTGGTTGATCGGTGTGCAATGTGACATTGCACCAGCTGCAGCAGACAATCAAAAGTGGAAACCGACATCCGACAGTAATTAAAAAAACTTGCACGGAAATTTTCGCATTTCTTTATAAAGCACAAAAAAACTTCCTTTAACCCGACGTTGTGCAGTCAGAGGATGAACCCAGTAGTGGCGGCGATTTTTCTCTCCCTACGCCGCCAGATTACGAGTATTTTTAAAACAAGAAGATTAATATCTAACATAGCAAAATGGTCCATATTGAAAGGAGGCACCTCAAATAAAACGACAAGGGCTTTCATATCCAGTTCTCGACACTGCCTCCACAGGTTAACACACAAACTACAATTTGGGCTGCAGGCTGGCGTTAGACAGAGACAAACGAACGCCGGTGTAGAAGTCAATCGATCGCCACCACAAAATGCAACATAAATGTCTAGGACGTTCAGAGCAAGTTCGTTTATCCAAAAACTTAACGCCCGTGTGAACAAGGCCTAACTGACACTATAATTTCAAAATGTGGCATGACACGTGGTACTGGGGAAGAATACGCTAGCACAAGGGAGAGTTGCTCTAATGTGCGTAACTCACAGCGTACCGCACAACACTAATTAGTACAGTAATTGGTAGGCACTGGTCTGTGCATTTTTGTTTTCTTTGGCCCCGACAGTTAACAGAGATCGATGGTGAATCAAGTGATGCATAACCAAGGTTTTACTGTATGTGTTTAGCAATTTTTGCCTTTGTGTTCTGTGGCAACATTCCTGAAGGACCACCCTCAGCTTATTCAGTCTAGCTGTGGGCAGGGGTCTGGCAGAGAGTTGTTAAGTGTTCCAGAGCAAGCCTGTGAGTATTATTTGAATTTCTGCTTTCAGATTGGTTTTGCTCTGTGTTTGGATTCTACTTTTGTATTTTGGACTAGTCTTGTTATCTTTCGATTGGTATTTTAGGTAAATTATTGTTGACAGTTTTTACTCTTCTATTTTATTATTTGATAAATTATTGAAATTAAGAAAAAATGTTTTGATTTTGTCTGAAAGGACAGAGTTCTACACTCATCTTTTCCCCTGAAGGACATTTCTGCATTTTTTGAGATTTTTGTTCTTTAATACCCTAAGTACCATTTTGGGCCTGTGCAGGCCAGACAGCCTGCCTTTCTAGTTGTGAGCCAGATTGCCTAGGATGAGTCCCATTTCAGAGGCTCAGACTAAGTGGAGTCCTGGTCAGGGCCTTTACCCCTTTTTGTTGCTTCACAACACTCACAAACTTTGAGACCTGATTGTAATAAATATTAGAAATATGAAAATATAAAATTTATTTTATACTCTTGTTACCATGGCAAATAAACAAAACAAACTGTGATACAGCACTTTCCACATATGAAGGTAGTTTGAATGCAAAGAGGGTAAAATGCAGAAATAAAGAAAATAAAGAATAAACGAATGCTTGAAAAAACTGCCTACATATTGCAAATAAAATCGTTTATCCTAATCTGTTTTATTGCTGTAAACAATTGGCTCTCAGCACAAATGAAAATGACCATTAACATATTAACTGCAGGGCTTGCCATAATTAAATTAATTATGAACGAAGGAATTTTACTGAAATAGAAAAATAGAAATATGCATCAGCCTACCTATATTATTGTCTCACCAGCCCTACATAAAAAGTGTCTTATATTTAAATTTGTGAAGTTGTTTTTTTATGGATCAAGCGAACTGGGTTCCCAATGTGCTGCTTGGTTTGAAATGCATATCATCTGTAACTACTCATTTCAACAGCACCATTAAAGTGCCTAAATGTAGTTAGTCCACAAAGTCACTTCAATTATAGAAGAGAGTGGTTTTAAAACCTCATGTCCAACTCTGTGTTTATTATGTAATCTACTGAAGCTGAATCATAATGACCTTCCTGCCAAAGCAACCCCCACACTGGCCCAGATTACAGTTTGTAAAACTAACAACTGTAAATTAACACGATCTCTAATAAAAAGTGACTTTCTCAAATAAACGCACCAATTCAATGTTGTATTGGCAAACTTAAAATGTATTAGTAGTTTGTATACGACTTTCCAATTAAATTTCTAAAGCTCAATAAGATCACTGAATGTCTTCCACCATATACTGCCACATTTAAAAAAATGTTTTTGATTTTTATTTTGCCCTCTATTTAAATTATACTGTAAGTAACTGGAAAACTACTGTTTCCCTCTTTTAGTTTACTTGGGAATCCAAAGCGGCTCCACGTTCCTTTTCTTGCCAGCACATAACATCTAGTTGGTGGGGCAGGTGTAGAACAAACTTCCAACTGGGAAGCTCTTATTTCTCACCTGTCCAATAGTACATGAATGATGTCAAGCATGTGTGAGTAGGGGACATCTTCAGGGCTCTCGTCTAGCAAGCAGTACCACTTAGAGCCATGAGGGGTGCTCTTACTAACCCAGTTTCCTTTACTATTCTCAGTTATGTATTATTATTATTAATCATTTAAATGTGAGAAATATGAACATAAATGTGTAAATTGCATCCAGATATTTTTTGTTCACATGTTGCAGTCATTAAAAATTAGTTGACAGAAAGAAATTTAATTTTTCATTGAGGTTACAGACAAACAACCAGGAAATTCCTGGACCAAAAGAAGCAAATATGCCTCCACATACAACTGAGCTCCCTTCACCAAGTCCTTCAGAGTGCAGTCGATCTTCAACAGCAACACCTTCAGAACCATCAAAGAAAAGAAAGCGAGACAATAACATTGACCCTGTTGATACTGCTCTTCTCTAGACTTTGTCTAAACTCCAAGATGAAAGCATTTATAATGCATTTCGTGTTTATTTTGTATTTAGCTTCCAGAACCATGTGCAAAGAGACTGATTGAAGAGATAAAACAACTCATGATCCTAAAATTTACATTAATAGTTTTCACTGTTAAAGGTGCTAATTGTATATATATTTGTATTTATTTTTTGCATATGTGTTGTGGCCCGGACACAGACAGGTAGACATTGTTGGCTCAAACCCACACATGTTTATTTACAATTCCTATGTACATAGTGAAGCACAGAACCCCAAACTCCCCCAAAGTCCAGGCCTCTCACACAATGCCTTCCTCTCTGGCCCTCCTCCACTCCTCTCCTCCGAGCTCTTGCCTTCTACCTCCCGACTCCAGCCAATGAATGGAGGGAGGCGGCCCCTTTTATATACAACCGGATGTGCTCCAGGTGCCTCCCGATTAGCTTGTGCCTGCACTCCCCAGTGTGGCAGAAGTACCGGCTGCACACCCGGAAGCACTCCGGGAGTCCCTGGTCATCTTCACCCCAGCACTTCCGGGTGTGGCGGAAGTGCTGAGGACCAGGGCTCTCCAGGCATCGGGGTGTCCCCTGGTGGTGACCATGGGCCCCTATAGAGTTGAGCTTCCAAGCTCAGTTCCCATGGTCCCCAAAGCAACCAGGGTGGTTGCCCCCTCGTTGTCTGGTGGAGACGTAAGCCCTCCTCCGGTCCTCCTGGGCGTCCCGGCTAGGTACCACCCCCAGGCATACGCCACAGTGTTTATAGTTATGTTTACATAAACACACTAGTGTTCTGATTCCTTACATAAGTTGTTTGCATGTCAAACAGACACTTGAAAGTTATATATGTTTATTTAAAGCTTTACATATAAAACAAAACATTTCTGTGTGAGAGAAAGACTTTACAGAACTGTTCAACATTGCTGCAACAAAAATAGAGTATTACTTCATAAATATGTCAAATAAGTATCTTGATTTACATTACAATCTCTTAAAATCTCATTAATTATTTACATTCTAAACCTTAGAGGGCTCACTAATGAGAAACAGCATAAACACAGGCTTAACTGCATCCTGGAAGGACACTTTCCCTGCAACAGTCTGAAAATATTGCTTGAGACGGTCACGGATGAGAGTGGCAGTCCTCCTGTCAGTGATGCATCCTGGATTTGTTAAGTTGGAATCTCCCTCAGCCACGAATTTCCACTCTCCTGGGACAATCCCATCATACATCATGATACTGGACACATATTGTGCCTCATCAGGCTCCATACTGTCATCAGCACAGAGTTAGCTGTGTTGAGTGATACGTTGTTTGGTGATGTCTTGTGCTTTGTTAACTAAACACTCCATGGCCTTTCCAAACATTCTCCACCTAGCAGATAGAATTCCAAAAGCATTCTCAACAACCTGTCTGACTCTGGAGAGCTGATAGTTGTAAATATGCTGCTCATGAGTGAGATTGGTTCCTGTTAATAAAACATGAAACAAAAGCATGATTAAACTACTGCATATTTCAGTTAAAAAGACAAACACACACAAAAAAGAAAATTATTTGTGAGTGTGAATGAGAAAGATAGAGAGAGAATTGTTCACACTGACCTGGATAGGGTCACATCAGGTTCACCTTAAAGGGAAATGCTTTATTTCCTACAAACACGTGCGGGCTCAGGACTTCACTGCCGGGCAGAGTAGACAGAGGCAACAGGGACAAATTCCTTGGAATAACTTGTGATCCAAATTGGCTTCTCGCAAATACTCACGGCCATATGTATATATCTTCAACAATTAATCTATATCTGGCACATTAGAATAAAGCATGATATAATAATACAATAAATCTTTTGTAATTAAAAAATGCTTTCCCAGTGTTGCATGGTGCATGTACCCTCACGTGTTTCCCACTTATTGTGCTTAGGCAGTTTGGGTAGTTCCACAAATAGCAGAAATCTCTTTTTATTGTCTTCCACTGCTCTGTATTAGAGAAAGAAACAAAATCTTCCTTTAGGGTAGCCCATATGGCTTGGCAGACCTCAGCCATGATGCTGGAAGCTGTTGCTGGGCCAAGTTTGTAGCTAGCTGCTAATGCTTAGAGATGATGCCTGTTGCAAGATAATGCAATGTGACGGCACACTGCAGCTCCAACAAGGTCAATGTGCGTGCTTTGATGTTTGATGAATGGCTCGATGTTGTGAAGCAAATCATCAAACTTAAATACTGACATACAAAATTATTCATAGTGCTTTGCTTCATCCATTCCACATAGGAAATACAATCATTATGCATTTCCCATCATAATGAGGCGATACATTTAAAGGTCTCACATACCATTTTCTGTGTCATGGAAGCTGATTGTTTTGCACCTTTACAACAGGAAAATAATTTTTATCTCCAACACCTTTCTTCCCTCAACTCACAACATGGGGAAACCGTATGTTGTTTTCTCACTGTGATGATTTCTTGTACTGCCACCTGGTGGTAATCCTCAGATTTATATAAAGTAAACAAGTGTACGAGTTGTGCCCCATCAGGACCTGAATGACTTCCAATCATGAAAGGACCATGGATTCCGTCTTCCCTGTATCTGGGGGTCTCCAGGACAATGTCAACCCATTCATCAGTAGGCTGAAGCAAACTCATGCAATCACAACCTAAAATGCACAATCATATTTACATCTGAACATGGTTTAAATAAAGTCCAGCCCAAAATAGCAAAAGCAGTTTATGTTTGAAAACCCACCAGCAATATTTAATTTTAATAGTTCTAGAGGGAAAAATTGACTAAATTTCCTCTTGATTCATAATAAAAGAATTAATGCTGTTAATCAATTAAAGAGACACAGGGTGTGAGAACTATTGTTATACAATATATTAACAAAAATAAAGTAATTAATAAACTTTAACAGTATTTGTTACATCTGTATTCCATCCATCTTTTACTTGTTCATCCTGAGCATGGTTATGGAGTCTGTGTTCCATGTATGTAAAATTACCGCTACTACTTAAATTAACTCAGAGTGTTTTAAGTTTTGGTTAAATATCTGATAACATTAAGTTTAAAAAAATGCAGTAATATCAAAAATAATGTACTATATGTGTCAAAATATGTTTTCCCATTTGTGTGTATTACATATACTGAGCTTTTTCTGGTGGTAAAATTATTCATTTATTTTATTTGTAACATTATATTTGCTAATGTGTATTACACAGTAGCTTCTAAATGCTCTGTATAAAAGTGAATCAATTAAAAAAGCAGCTGCTCGGTTCAGAAGATAGCAGTGGTTAGAGATCCAGCCTCTGAGTTCAAATCCAGCACTCTTTGTAGTTAATTTAGAGTTTGTGTGCTTATATTCACCCTGCAGGTATTCACCTTTCCAAGGACTGTTCCTACCTTGTGCACGATGCTTGCTGGGAAAGGTGCGACCCTGGATGGATGGATGGTGTTAAGGGATGTTAACTAGCGGGCTGGCACGGTTAATGATGATGTCATCAGGCTGGGTCAGCACGGGCTTGCTTCGGTGTATTTGTTGCAGCAGTTTATAACACGACCAGCTTTGAATTAATTGCCCGACTACTGTCGTTATTAACCTGTGAAATATGGTGTCAGAAGTTTAACCACGGCTCCGAAGATTAAAAAAACGCACCGCTTTTCTTTCGCATCCTAAACACAGACAAGGGCTGCGCCGCTTCGAATCAATTCAAGTTAGTAGTCGCACTTATCCGCGGATATGGCAACACACATTCCGCCTCCTACTGCATTGAAAATGAGTGGCGACCTGGGCACAAACTGGGATGTTTTCAGGTCAGAGTTTGAAGATTATGCCATTGCTATCGAGCTTAATAGGAAGGACGCCGCAATTCAAGCGCTACGCTATGGAATATCATGGCCGCCGAGTGCAGACATGTGTACAAGCACAACTTGAATCTTTCAGCAGCGGACCAGTCCAATGTAACGGCTATTCTAAATGCACTGGAGGGACACTTTAAACCTACAAAGAACGTGATTTATGAACGCTATGTATTTGGGAGTTGCAAGCAGGAGGAAGGGGAGCCATTTGACAGTTTTCTTACACGGTTAAAAGAAAAATCCGCCACCTGTGAGTATGGAGCATTAAGAGACGAATTTGTTCGCGATAAAATTGTGCTAGGTATAGCAAATGAAGCAACCCGCAGACGGTTATTACGAGAGAGAGATCTCACCCTGGCCATGGCCGTGGAGACATGTCGATCAGCAGAGCTCACTGACATGAGACTTAGGTCGATGGAGTTGGATAAACCTTCCATGGATAGTGTTGATGCCACCTCGAAGCGAATTACTAGGAGGTCACCACCCATCACCGCAGCAAAGCAGGCAAGTCAGTTTTCAGGTTCAGATACAGATCGACCGACATGCAAATATTGTGGCAGTCCACATGGACGTGGGAGGGAGCACTGTCCAGCCTATAGAAAAACATGCAACTCATGTCAAACAGCCAACCACTTCGCTAGAGTGTGCCTGAAAAGCAAGAGAAGACAAATGGAAGGTAAACTTCTTACCATTGAACCAGAGGTAAACCAAGCAGGCAGCTGTGCTGATAATGATGTTTATTCTACTGAACGCATTGGCACTATGGGTGCTAGAGGTAAGAAGTGGTTTGTTACACTGCAGCTTCATAAGAAACTACAGTAATGTCAATTAGATTCTGGGGCCACTTGTGATGTTATGTGCTTAAAGGACAAAATGAGATTAGCACCAAGAGCAAAACTACGTCCCAGTAATACCAAGTTAAAACTGTACTCGGGTCAAACAATGACCTCTTTAGGACTTTGACACAGAATGTGTCATTCGCGGTCGTAAGCATAGTTTGCAGTTTGAGATCGTAGAGGGCAGTCAGAAACCTCTTCTGTCAGGCTCAACGTGTGAAAGGCTTGGCCTAATGTGCTTTACCATTCCAGCAGATATACACCTCATCGACAGTGCCTCATCTGTGCCCCTCACCTGCAGTAGCTTGATTAAAATGTACGCTGATGTCTTCACAGGACCAATCGACTGCCTCCCAGGCACTATACATTTCAACCTAGACAGGTTAGTACAGCCAGTTCAATGTTCCCCACGTAATGTGCCAGTTGCTATGAAGGATGCTGTTAAAGCCCAGCTTGACAAATATGAAGCTGATGGCCATATTACCACAGTGTCAGAACCGACTGATTGGATCAGCAACATGGTAATCGTGAAGAAGCCTGATAAATTGCGGGTGTGCATAGATCCAAAATTTCTGAATCAAGCACTGCGACGTTCTCACTATATTATGCCCACTCTAGAGGATGTACTGTACAAACTCCCTAAGGCTAGGCTCTTTACCTTAGTTGATGCCAGAGATGCCTTTCTCCAGTGTAAGCTAGATGAGGAAAGTAGCTTCATGACCACATTTTGGACACCCTAGGGGCGGAAGAGGTGGCTGAAGCTTCCCTTTGGAGTTAGTGTTGCACCAGAAGTGTACCAACGTAAGCAGCATGAGTTGTTTGCAGGGCTCGAGGGTGAGGAGCCAGTTGCAGACATCCTCATTGTAGGTTGTGGTGATACTGATGTCGAGGCTAATAAAGACCATGACGCGAAGCTGCTTGCTTTCATGGAGCGATGCAGAAAGGTCAAGCTGAGGCTTAGCGTTAAGAAGTTGCACTTTAAAGTGCCTGAAGTTCGCTTTCATGGACATGTTTTGTCATCCAGTGGCTTAAAAGCTGATCCAGAAAAAGTGCGGGCAATCATGGAAATGCCAACTCCAACAGATGCTAAAGCTGTGCAACGATTTGTAGAGTTCATCACGTACCTGAGCAAGTTTTTACCACGTCTTTCGGAAGTGTGTGAGCCCCTAAGGAAACTCTTGAGCAAGGATGTAACTTGGCACTGGCTTCCCAAACATGAAGCTGCTGTGCAAGAGATTAAGAAACTTGTCACCACAACTCCAGTTTTGCGATACTATGATGTGTCTAAACCTGTTACCATCCAAAGCGATTCAAGCCAACACGGTCTTGGCTGTTGCCTCATGTAAGAGGGCCAGCCCATTGCTTTTGCTTCGAGAGCATTGACTTCACCTGAGCAAAACTATGCACAGATAGAGAAGGAATGCCTAAGTATTGTATTTGCTTGCCAGCGTTTCCACCACTACTTATATGGCCGAGATCAAATCATAGCAGAAACGGATCACAAACCTCTTATCTCAATTTTCAGTAAATCCCTTATCTGTGCACCAAAACGTCTTCAGAGTATGCTACTTGCCCTCCAGCATTACAACCTCAAAGTGGTATATAAACCGGGTCCTGAAATGTTTTTGAGTGACGCCCTCAGCAGAGCCACTACAGCGGACACGAACAGTGGTTCAGGTGAAGCATGGCACTCAGTCTGTGCGCTACAGCAGGAGCAGTTCGATCTCGAACACGTGAATCAGGCCGATTATCTCAATGTCACGGATCAGCGCCTTACTCAAATAAGGCAGCACACAGAAAAAGATGAAAAGCTCCAAGTGCTTAAATCCACAGTTCTAACAGGCTGGCCAAACCTGAAAGAAGACACCAAATTAGCAGTCAGAGAATACTGGCCATACAGGGAAGAACTCAGTGTGCAAAATGGCGTGCTTTATAAAGGTCAGAGAGTGATTATCCCAAAATCAATGCGCCCAGAAATGTTAAGACGGATACATGCAAGTCACATTGGTGAAGAAGCTTGTTACAGACAGGCACGTGACACCTTACACTGGCCCAGCATGCAGAGTGAGATTAAGGACTTTGTGAGCAAATGTACAGTCTGCAATGAATACGCTATAGAGCAGCAAAAAGAGACAATGATGTCTCATGAACTTCCTACCAGACCCTGGCAAATCATCAGCATCGATCTCTTCCAACACAACGGTAAAGATTTTCTGCTGCTGGTTGACCACTATTCGGACTTTTGGGAGATAGAGCTCTTACCTGATTTGGCTGCAGAAACAACCATCAAACGTTGTAAGGCACAGTTTGCCCGGTATGGTCAGCCTGATAGAGTAATTACCGATAATGGGCCCCAGTTTTCTTGTTTTCAATTCAGACGCTTTGCTGCAGCATGGGAATTTGAACATTGCACATCTTCCCCACGACACCCAAAGGCTAATGGCAAGGCTGAAGCTGCCGTGAAACTAGCAAAGAATCTGATCAAAAAAGCACTGCGTGACGGCACTGACGCCTGGAAGGCCATACTCCAGTGGCGTAACACACCAACTGAAACAATGGACAGTAGCCCAGCACAGCGCCTAATGTCCAGGCGCTTGAAGACTGCCCTTCCAGTCACCAATTCATTGTTAGAGCCCAGTGTTGTGACAGGTGTTGTGGAGAAACTACGTCAGAGAAAACAGATAGCAAAGCTTACTTATGATCGCAGTGCAAAAGATCTCCCAGAGCTCTCAGTGGGGGAAGCAATTCGGATGAAGCCGCCACCAGGTGATCAAACGGGCATCTGGAAGCTGGGATCCTGTGTGCAGAAGGTAGCCCCGAGATCCTACTTAGTAGGAGTAGATGGCTCGCTGTATCGTCGGAATAGGGTGGACTTGAGGCCTGCAGAGTCCTCTATGCAAAATTCAGATTTAAAGTCTGGGACTTCGTCAACTTTCAGTCAATTGGAAGGAAATGGCAAGGCGGAGCAACACAAGGAGGAGGAGCAGTCATCTCCTGCAATAGCAACAACACCCTGTGCTGATGTTAGTGATGCCACCCCCGTACAACATACCACCGTCATCTCACGCTTTGGTCGGGTGTCCAGGCCTCCCAACAGACTCAATTTGTGATGTACCCCCCCCTTGTTCTTGAAGTTGTTTCTCAGTAATTTGTTTTGTTCCTACTCGTGTGTTATTGTTGCTATTACATTGTTTAAAAAAAAAATAATAATAATAAATAATAATAATAATAGCTTTACTTGGCATCAATGGTAATTCTAGTTATACACTTGATGGCCATTTTCGTTCAGAAGGGAAAGATGTTAAGGGATGTTAACTAGCGGGCTGGCGCGGTTAATGATGATGTCATCAGGCTGGGTCAGCACGGGCTTGCTTCGGTGTATTTGTTGCAGCAGTTTATAACACGACCAGCTTTGAACTAATTGCCCGACTACTGTCGTTATTAACCTGTGAAACAGATGGATGGATGGAGTAATTAAACATCTATAATGATATGTATAGCTCATCACAGGCTGAATACAAGCACACATATATAGTAGTAGTGTCAATTTAGCATTAGCTATGCCCATGCAAACATCCCGGTCTCCATCGGCCAACAACAGCTTGAGGAAGTCGACCACTTCACCTACCTCGGCAGCACCATGGCGCCTGATGGGGGACAGACATCGACGTAGTCTGGCGTATTGGGAAAACGTCATCAGTAATGCAACAACTGGGACCAATATGGCGATCCAACGCCATTACACTGCCAACGAAGATACGGCTGCTAAATACAATCATCCCTACAGCGATATATGCGAGCGAAACTTGGAAATCATCTGCAGCGATCACGAGACGCCTGAACGTCTTTCAGCAATGCTGCCTACGGCGAATACTGAAGGTCCCCTACCGGGACCACGTCAGTAATGACGAAATCCATCAATGAACAGCTACCTAACCTCTAGCGGGCACTGTAGCAGAACGGCACTTTTGATTTGCTGGCCACATCCTCCGGCAACCGATACATTGCCTTCCAAAGATCGCTATGAGCTGGACGCCCGCTCGTGGTACACGAAAGTGTGGCCGCCCAAAACAAGCACGGTGACGTTCTTTCAACGAAGACCTACGCGCTATAGACATATTACGGGACGAAGCCGAAGCTGCTGCCGCTGACCGAATTCGTTGGTGATCTCTTAGCGTCCAATGTGCCACCCGGCGTGGGAGGAACTAAGTCTAAGTAAGTAAGTAAGTGTCAATTTAGCATCACCAAATCCTCTAACCCACATGCCTTTGCAAGGAAACTGAAACACACTGAGGAAACCCACCAGGAAAACATACAAACTCCTGATAGGGAACACCCGGGACATTACCCTCTTATTTTGAGGCAGCAGTGCTTTAGTGCTTCCACTATGCCCCCTCATGTTTAATTTTTAGCATTTGATGCCCAAAGGAAGGAAGGATGAGGGAAGGCAGATATTTTGGGACACTGCCTCCCCCAAAATGCTACATGGCAGCCCCCCTGGAGTTTAGCAGTGCCCTGGAATCCCGTTGGACATCTTGGGACTTGGAGTTTGGCTTTTCAGGCCTGCTGAGTTCCGTGGGTGCCACCAAGGGGAGCTGCCAAAGAAGAAAAAAAGCCAGTTCTTCATTAGACCTGGAAGTACTAGACAGTCACATGGTCGGAAGGATAGAAGCACTTCCGGGTCGAAGACTATATAAAGGACTGATGGGAACTCAGCAAGTGAGCTGGAGCTGGGAGGTAGAGAACAGAGCTTGCTTGGAGGTGTGGACGAGAGAATAGTGATCTATTATTGTGTTTATTATTTGTTTATTGTGGTGGGGATGCTTTGGGAGCACTGCGGAAGAAGAAATATTTAATAAACTACTTTTTGGTGCTTTTTACTTTATGTCCTGAGCATCTGTCTGTTGGGGTTAAAGGGGCAACAGTGACCCCTGGCATTCACACAGTATGCATTATTTAAATGAAGTTAACAATTTATCTGTAAAATGTGATATACATACTTCAATGCATTTCATCATAAAAATGACATCAAGTATATATCCCAGTATTCTAACAGAACACAGGTCCAAGAGGATAGCTCTTGGAAATCTAAATCGACTTAGAAGCCAGTCATCATCATGGGACAGGAAATCACTATGATCTGTAAATATGTGCTCTTCTCTAATTTTTCCATTTACAGTGTCTTTTAGTAACACTAAAGCAGCCATGGTAATTGGAATATTTTGGCCATTCTGTGCATCATTATATTGTTACAGAATGATTACAATCAACTGAATTAAATTTGTAAACGATATGCAATTAATTTTGGTGTATTTGATAAAGCCTGCATCATGGATTCGAACCCAAAAAAGAAAGGGAAACTACAAAGAAATAGTAACATTGCTTTGATGCTAGGTGCCACCCGTTTTCAAAACCGAGCAGAAACGTACATACACATGGTCTGAGGCTGCCCTTAAAAAATGCATGGCATTAAACCAAGTTAAGTTTCTATACATCTCGAAGTGAGCATTGAAACGGGTGTACGCAACATCATTTGTCTTCATTGTGTCGATTAGGCCACCATACTGACTTAACACAACATGTTCCACATTCAGGCACATTTACAGTATACTACAGTTAACTAAGACCCCAGACATTAAACTAATTCTGTGACTTCTGAAGCCAATGTGCTACACCAGTGATTACTACAGGGTGTTGCATTAAAGGGGGAAATACGTTTGCAATTAATTTGTTTGTGTTTTATATAGTATTTTTAACTAATTTAGACCACTGTGCAGAGATCTGTTTTAATTTCTGCATTAGTATCTTGTTCTGTTGATCAGTGTCAAAAAAGCTAAATGAAATCCAATGTTTTTCAGCTGTAATAACAATATAATGTGAAAACTTCCAAGGGGGTAAATTGTAATTCTAAGTTCAAAACTTCCAAGGGGGTAACTACTTTCTATCATGTAGTGCTTTTCATATCTGTCCATCATATCTGTGTATTTGTTAATCACACAATGCCTTTTCTATCTGTATTTCTTATTTTAAAAATGTAAACAGTCTAGTACTATCCACACTCCTTTTAAATCTGTGACATAAACTGGTGCAAACAGAAGGCACTCCTAATTTGAATCCTTCTACAGGGTTACTAATGAAACAAAAACACTTAAATAAATTTTCAGCACACGTGCATATTATACCTTATACAGACAATAAAGAATAATCACAAAGCACAGAATAAAGGCAAAAAAATCTTGGGGGTCTGTAACGGTTACAAAATTCTCATTTTGATCTGTCATACTGTACTATGTAATGCTGAAAAGTGACTTACTGTGCTGTAAGAATGGAAAATGTGTAATTAAAGACTCCCTCTGTCAATAGCTTTTTTTCAACATTCTGAGAACCAAAAATATTATACCCATCACCAAAACCTGGAATATTTTGCATTTAGTAAGTAGCACTAGTAAATGTGAATCTTAGGGTTAGCTTTTGCATTCTTGGTGCAGCCATGCAATAACATTTAGGCAAATGCTTACAATATAAAGCCCAAAATATCACATATCACATGTGTATAAGTCTCTAGTAAAAAAGCAATTTGATATAAAAAATAAATAGCCATGCTATTCATAAGACACAATGCATGATTTAAAAGACTTTTTTATAGACGTCTCATCTTTTGGTCCAGTACAAACAGCCACATTTCTATTTGTAGGCTAATGCTACCATCTGGTGGATATTAACTGTAACAACTGTCCTTTTTTAAACAAATCATGATAGTATTTGTATGTACATAGTAAAATAGTAAAGAGTTACATATATTAATAGATCAGATTGCATGTCTCAACAATTAAATTAATTTATCCTCTTTATTATTTTTACAATAGCACTGTAAAAAAACAATCCGTTAGATTTATTTAAAAAAAAGACATAGGAGTTTGTGCTTTGAAAAAAGTTGTTAAAAATGTTAAGCTGAAAAAAGTTTCTAAATACTAGCTCAACTAGAAACCAAAGGCTAATCCTTACTAATTAATCATTGTAAGCTGAATTCACTCAACACACATAGTTTCTTTATTAGAATAAGTATACTCAAATAAGTAAAACCAACTTGGAATTACAAATTACTTGATAATTGGAGCACACAACTTTGCTTAAATTTTAATAGGTAGTTTACCGTACAGTAACTATCAGTCTTGTATGAATTACAAAATTAGTTGTACCTATTGTAAACAGAATATAAGTTTAATATGTCACTGTGCTCTGTGCAAATATTTTAAACCTGCTTTTCTTTTCTTCTCACATGTACAGCTAACACAAAACCAGATTTTTTACAGGGGCCCAACATTTCAAACTGCTAGGCAAGCTTTTTAAGACAAAACAGGTTAAGGACAACTGCGAAATGCGCATTGTACTATTTCTGTGTGTCAGAGTCAGCATGACATTGAATCTTTTCCTTGTTTGGAATGGCATGATTTACCTAAGTGGAGGTCTGCACATGGAGAAAGAATATAAAGCCTTGGGATATTGCCCAGCACACCTTTGAAGCCAACGAACAAATGGGAGTGTGGAAGAATAATTTTAGGGTAACATAGCATTCATCTTAAAGTAAGAGCATAAAGGGTTAATAAATGTGGGAGACCAAATAAAGGTGAAATATAAGATTTGGTTTAGGAAAAATATTGAGAGGATCAAGTAAATAAAGAATGTATCAGAAGAAAGGCTGATGTAATATACAAAATGTACTGAAGGATGACTAAGAGATGACTAAGAAATCAGCAGATGTCCTGTAAAGGACCAGAATGGACAGTTGTTATATGCACAGAAATTTCAAGGGTGGCGGTTCATCTCAAAAGGTATAAGAAGAACCAGAATTTAATATAATAGACTTTTATTTTATATAAATCATTTGGGGTAAACCAACAAACCAACCAGAGTAAAATGTATGCATTGATTGTATGTAAATTCAATAGTTTATAAAATGAACCTCTATTCTTTATTTCTCTGACCATTCTGACCAAGCTGTAACAGACTGCTTTTGAAGAATGCTCCCTCCAAGGTATTTTTCCAAGGAGTCATTAAGCGATACAATGAACAGCTTTTCTCCAGCCTGATTACTGATTTGTCCAGTTAGAGGATGTTTCTTTCTTTAATAAGATGTTAAATTTCGATCACAGGAAATAGCGTCATCCGAGCGTGAAAATTCTTCCAGCGCAGCGACAGAAATGGCAGACTCTACACATCGGGCCCCACTACCCAAAAGGTCTTGTCATGGCTTCCTCATCTGTTATGCCATGTAAACCATCATTAGAGAAAGCTAAGTTATTTCTCCTATGTGATTTCTTACTGCTGTATCACTAATGGAGGAGTATCACCTTTTAATATAATATCTATATAGTTTCGGGTTATGTAACATGCCGTAATTACAAATGACCTTATTCCAACAAGGGAACTAGCACCCCCTGCCGGATACACATATGTGTAAGACAAACACATTTTATTTCATTGAGTACATTTTTTGTGTAACCTTAAAGTTCACTGCCCGCATCATATATCAGCTTCTAAAGCCACAGCCCCCCCCCCAAAAAAAATGCTGTAAACTGTGGTCAACCAAAGAGGTGTTTCTTTATGCAATATATCATACTTTTTGCAAGTATATGATAGTCATGTATATAAAACTTTTACATTATATTAACTTAATTTAGATATATAAAGTACAGTCATTCTGCTTGTTGAAATGAAAATGCTTTGGAGCGACTCTGGAGAACACACCACAACTTAAAAAACTGTGATGGATTAACTGATGTAAAAGAGTAAGCAACAAACAGCATAAAGGTTTGGGGTTTTCTGGCCCCGTATATTGTAGACAATCCACAATATATCAAAAAATGCAAGTCAAAATATAAACAAAAACAGTTCATATGTGCGACGCCCTTCAGAGCGTCTCTTTTCCTGGAAGACAAAGGAGAAAGGTTAGTACCCCGCCACTCCCTGCCGGCAAACGTCTTTCGAAGTGATTTAAAGTCCGTCCGCGGTCTCCTACTCGCGCATGCGTGACACTGAATAACAACATTACGTGAAATTATTCTTTCACATTAGGCAATCTCGCCTCTCTGACTTTGTCTCCCAAACGTCCAACTTGAGCTGACCCTCTAATGTACTCGTTCCTAATCCTGTCCATCCTTGTCACACCCAATGCAAATCTTAGCATCTTTAACTCCATCTCCTCCAGCTCTGTCTCCTGCTTTCTGGTCTGTTCCACCGTCTCCAACCCATATAACATAGCTAAGTGTTAAATCCATATTGTGTATTTAATATTCTACATTTTAATTAATTCTAAAAAGTGTATTTTATTGAGGAGAAGATATAGCTTCTTATAAGTAATGCTTGTTGAGCTAAAAAATCTTTTTTTCAGTAAGTCTTTTTTTAAATTTATTTTTGCAGTAGCAAAATATTTAAAACTAGCTGACGCCCGCCATAACATAAGGTGGTGTAAGAATAGGAACAGAAAACTGTGAGAAAGGAGTTCAGAAATCAAGAAGAAATAAATACTTTTTGAAAAATGCAGTTGTGAATAGGTGTTTTGGTGGAGATGACAGATAATGAGTCGATAGATCTACCCTAGAAGAAGCCACGTACAACTGACTGTGGCTGAAGACTGGTTGTTGTAGATTAACGCAAATCTTTGCAAACGTTTGTCCTTTGGACTTGTTGAAAGTCATGGAGAAGGCGAGTCTGAGTGGGAATTGTGTCCGTTTAAATTTAAAAGGGAGATTGGTGTCGGAAGGAAGGAGAGAGATTCTGGGAATGAAGATTGTTTCCGAATTTTGGATAGCGTTCAGTTTGCACTCAATAATATTTGTATGTATTCGGGTAATGATGAGTCTTGTTCCGTTGCAAAGACCTTTTTATGGCATAATATTTCGGAGGAGCATAACTACAGCTCCCACCTTCAGATGAAGGATATGGGGAGGTATGCCAGTTGGTGTGAGGGTGTGTACAAACTCCTGTGGTTACGTTAGTTGATCATTAGGATCGTCACTGACCACTGTATCTACACTCTTGAAGATCACTTTTTCACCCTGTATAAGATCAAGAACTTTGTTTTTAATATGTAGAGAATCGTTGTTTGTGACGCTCAGTATTGCTCTTGTAGCAAGTTCTTGGGGAGTCACAGTCGAGAAATTAATATCACCATAAAGTTGAGCAACAGGGTCTTGTTGTTGTGGTAAACGTTGAGAAGGTAGTTCTGCCATGTCTCCAGTTTTACCTTCTCCAACTTAAAGAAGCCATTGAACAAATTGAGTTTCACTTTCGAGAGCTCTCATATTTTTTGTGAGTTTTAGGACCTTCATTTCGTTCCACAGCCTGTGTTTGTTGATGCAAGAGGCAACGGTGAGGACTCGAGAACCGCAGAACATAACAGGCAGTATTTGGCGGAAATCTCCACTGAGAAGAATGGTTTTATGACCGAAAGGTGCATTTTCCTGAGTGAGATCTCGCAGTAGTCTGTCAACAGCTTGAAATGCCTAACAATGTGTGATTGGTGCTTCATAAACTCCAGATGTTGCCATGTATTGATAGTACTCCTGACTTCTTGTGTGATAACTCGACTTGCGTTGGAAAGAACAACAGGAAGAACGTCTCGAAATCTGTCCCAATGTAATGCAACAAAATCTACTGCCCTATGTCATAGTGAGAGGGCATTGCCTTCGTCAACCATTTGTGTTAAGAAATAACCCACCGATAGGAACAGGCAGTTGCTGGTATCCCGGAATAGAGATGACGTTGTACAAAAAAGCAGCGTGCGGGTGTATGGGAGGCCGCAGGCAGCGTGGGGAAGGGTTTGGAAGAGGAGAAATAGGAATCGAGAAATGTTGTGTCGGCTGCGTTCGGGCGGGACCGGTTTTAAAGAGGAGCCGCAGGTAGCGTGGGGAAGGTTTTGAAAGAGGACGTACAGGAATCAAGAAATGCCGTGTCGGCTACATGTGGGAATATATATACAGTATATATATATATATATATATATATATATATATATATATATATATATATATATATATATACTAGCAGAATACCCGTGCTTCGGAAAGGAGAAGTGGTGTGTTAAAGAAGTTATGAAAAGAAAAGGAAACGAGAAATACTGTGTTGGCTGTTTGTAGGAAGGACGCGGTGCAGGCTCTGCTCCACGAGCATAACCCGGGCTACCAACCCATCTCGTGGAGAAGGTAGAGGGGACCCACAGGCGTGGGCTGGCTTCTGGGGAAAACACACGAGTGGCTCAGTATGCTCTTCTGGTAGGAAAGCCGAGCCCCATCGGGACCAAGGTCCCTGTTAACGATGGGCTGTCCCCAGGCCGGCAGGTGAAGAATATAATAGACTGGGAGTTTAACCCAACAAAGGGCTGTCAGAGCAGGCTATGGCTCTCTGGCAACAGGTGGGTGAGTGGCTACGCCATTTGATTTGACCCCTTGCAAATAGTGCAGCAAGTGGCCTGTTTTTGCTGCTACAGCGATACCCCAGGAATTTGCCCAGCCGCCTGGGGCGAATTCCATTCCTGGACGAGCTGCTACAGCTCTTGCAACCCAGAGGCCGGCTGTGAAACCGGGAGGGCAGAACAGCCGCTCTGTGGACTACCCGGGGACCGGTTTTAAAGAGGAGCGGTAGGCCAAGAGAGTGACGAAGACACTCCCGGACCGTCGCTGCTACTACGCCATCCACTAGCGCCCGCAGCGAGGAGGATTCTCCGCCCTTGAGGTCAGACCGACCCGCTCTCTGAGTTGCACTTTCAGTTTAGAGCGACCCGCTTCTTTCAAGAGAGAACAGTGGAATGACGACTCTCTGAAGCACATAAAGAATGCATTTGCCCATGCCACAGGGACCTCACTTTGTCATGGATAATGAATTATTGTATCGGGTTGCTGAACATGAGGGGAAGGTCCGGAAGTTGTTGCTAGTCCCGCTGACCTACCGGCGGCAGGTTTGCGAAGTTAGCACTCTCACCTTCTTGGAGGCCATCTCGCCCGATAAAACATTAGAGCGCATTAAGCTCCGTTTTTTGGCCGGGATTAATGAGGAGGTTCGCCGCTTTGCATTTCCTGTCCGGAGTGTCAACTGCGGCAAATTCCTAGGAAGGACCGTGCTCCTCTGATTCCCCTTCCCTTATTGACGCTCCTTTGACAGGATTGGGGTGGATATAGTAGGACCCTGGAGCCCTCAGCCCGAGGATATAAATATATACGCAGGTAGCGTGGGGAAGGTTTTGAAAGAGGACGTACAGGAATCAAGAAATGCCGTGTCGGCTACGTGTGGGAGGAACCAGTTTTGAAGAGGAAGCAGGACGAACCAGAAGAGAAATATATATACAGTATATATATATATATATATATACATATATATATATATATACATATATATATACATATATATATATATATATATATATATATACTAGCAGAATACCCGTGCTTCGCAGCGGAGAAGTGGTGTGTTAAAGAAGTTATGAAAAAGAAAAGGAAACATTTTGAAAATAAGGTAACATGATTGTCAATGTAATGAATGTAATTTTTTGTCACTGTTATCTACATATCTATTATTTATCTATCTATCTATATATATATATATATATATATATATATATATATATATATATCTCCTTTGGGGTGCAAGCAGCTGTTGCTGGGGATGCCAGAATCCATCGAGGAAGAAAAATGAAAAACATTATTTGTACAAAATCTTATCTATCCATTCCTAAATAATTAAATGGGCAGGCTATTTCGTATCAGTGCAATATGCTACTTGTTAAAACGGATGACTCCTGCTCTTACGTGCACTTACTGTAGTCCTGCGTGGGTATTATGAAGTATCGTATCTGTTCAAGTTCTACTTAAATTTTAAATATAAGTAATTTTTATTTAGGCGACAGAAATATGTTTGGTAGGAATGAAAGTTAAATTTAGTCAGCATTGAATAAATTATTCTTCACCATAGAAATTTAAAGAGTAAATTCAACTTACATTCCTACCAAAGATATTTCTGTCGACTAAATAGAACCTACTTATATCCAAATTCGAGCTATTGAGCTGTCGCTTGCCTGCCTGGATAAGTCACCCTCGCTTAGCTCTTACTTTTTTACCGTTTATTTAATCATGGCTAGTCACAAAAAAATCAGAACATGGAAGGAGGATTACACTCAGTATGGCTTTACCACAATAATTATTGATGGCGAATAAAGTATCCATTATTCATAAAGCTTCAATTGGTGATCTTTTTTCTGCGTTAATTTCATATTTTTTCATACTTCTTCTCAAACCAAGGGGGTGCGAGGGTAAAATGAATCGGGAAACGCTGATTTATATATATTGAATATACTGAAATACGCGGCACGTGTTTCACCCTAATTCTGGGCTCATCAGGCGTACACACTCACTGCACCCCCTCTCAGGAATCGACGTCAGCGCTAGAGGCGAAGCCTCTCATGTTGCACCACGGTGTGTGTTTCGTTTATTTGACAGTATGTAGATCGGGGTATATATATATATATATACTCCTGTAGCCACAATAAATGCCTTTATTTTATAGACAAACCAGGGATGAACAAGTTCCTTTCTACTGCAGCCACAGCCGCAACACACATAAAAAACATCAATAATCTATATATATAAAGGAGAGTTGGGATCCGAGAGACTGTGTTTGTGGAGGGATTGAGAGTTAAGGCGGGTGGGAGAGTCACGTGATCATCTCCCCTCCCATTCACGTCATTTCATTCACTTCATTTCGCTCCAAGCTGAGCTTCGCTGCTGACGCGGTCTTGCCATTCTTTTTCCTTACTGTTTAGTCCTTTCTCCTTTACTAATTTACTGTTTAGTACACGCAGTACTTACACAGTCACTCATAAAAGCGGAGAAGATTCCGTGCAAGAAATGGGTATTGAAACTACCTTGGAAGACATGCAATCAACGAGGCCATTAAACGAATCTCAAGAGAGGTCTTCTAGGTATGAAAAAAAGCACTTGGCTGTCAATACCAGGCGATTAAACGAATCTCAAAAAGAAACGACTTCTACGTTAGAAAAAAAACGATTCGCTGCCAAAATCAGGTGGTTAAATGAATCTAAAGAGGGCAGGATTTCTAGATTGGGAAAAGGACAATTGGCTGCCGAAACCAGGCGGTTAAAAGAATCTGAAAAAGACAGGACGTCTAGATTGGAAAAACCACGATCCGCTGCCGAAACTAGCTGATTAAACGTGCAGCGAAGCGCGCCAGGTCTGCTAGTAACTCATAAACGTGCAATATCATTTAGGAAAATCGCAACATTTTACTCACCAAAAATTCGGATTATTTGTAAACAAAATCCATCGTCCTCTCTTTCCTCAAAAACAGTTCAATTACTCTGTCGTACGGATTATCCGAGCGCTTCAGTTCCATCAAAACCTCACTTTCTATCGCCATCGAAGGTAATGCTGAAAGGCGAACCCGCCCTTTGGTATTCCTGGCATAAGTCTGAACTCGCTTTAGGGCTGTCGCTACCTGATCTGCGGTGCCTACCCGATTTGCGCGCACATGCGCAGAGCTTTACTCTTACGACCCTGTCCGATCTGCGTTTTTTACTTTGCGACATGAGTCCCCATCCGATTTGTCTCGCGCACGCGCTCTCTGCTTAATTAAAATTCATTTCACGATGCTGCCCGATTTGTTCTGCGCATGTCGAATGTTTTACGACACACGTCACTCGTCAGGTTTGACTTGTACTTGCGAGTCATTTTTGTGTTGTCGTTTAACTCCGTCTGTAAGTGGACTTGTTACTGGAAAAGATGGCAACTTTTGAATTTTATAACGTCATGGAAGATGTGTCGCCTGAAAAATTTAACTCCAGTCGAATGAAGAGGGAGCGAAATGAAATGCGACGTGTGTCTGTGAACTTTATAATGGCCATCTACAGCTTTTTGTAAGTACATCACTTTTAGTTAAACCACTTCGTAATCTCGTGGCTTAATCGCAAAAATCACAGCATTTTCCGTGTTTAGGTTAATCTATACTAATAAAAGGCAAAGCCCTCACTCACTGACTGACTCACTCATCACTAATTCTCCAACTTCCCGCGTAGGTAGAAGGCTGAAATTTGGCAGGCTCATTCCTTACAGCTTACTTACAAAAGTTGGGCAGGTTTCATTTCGAAATTCTAGGCATAATGGTCATAACTGGAAGCTATTTTTCTCCATATACTGTAATGGAGTTGAGCTCGATGGCCGTGGGGCGGAGTTTCGTGTGACATCATCACGCTTCTCACGTAATAACGTGAACTGACTGTCAACGCAGTACGTAGAAAACAAGGAAGAGCTCCAAAAAGCGCTGAAGAAAACATGCATTATATAATTAAGAAGGCAGCGAAACAATAAGAAGCGAGCGAGTGACATATACAACCATATTCATGAGTGCAGCTACTTCGGAAACAAAGCACGGTGTAAACCTAAAGTTTAAATTAAGTTCATAGACAGGCTGCCGCTGGCGTTTGTCATGCCCTCGGCTAATGCGGGATACAAGTTTAATGAGAGGACGCAGGATATAAACGAGAGTTTTGATCACTTTGTAACTAAGTTAAAATTGCAGGTGAAGGGCTGTGCTTATGCAAATTCCGAGAGACTGTGTTTGTGGGGGGATTGACAGTTAAGGGGGTGGGGAGTCACGTCATCATCTCCCCTCCCATTCACCTCATTTCGCTCTGAGCTGAGCTCCGCAGCTAATGCAGTCTTGCGGAAGCAACTTTGGGATGCTTCCACCAAATACTCACAGAAAAATCCACAAGTTAATACACACGCTGTCTCTAGAGTTTCTCCACACTCTGAATCCTCCAGGCACTACTTACAAAAGGTTACATTGACAATCGTGTTACGTTATTTTTAAAATGTTTCCTTTTCTTAGCACAAGCACAGCTGAAAAGCTTTGATGCATGTGCTCCATAATGTGTTAAAAAATAACGCATTTAATCACACTTTGCATTCCAAGCAAAGGGGAACTTCTGTTAATGCATGATTTCCTGGTACACCAATTACATTGATGCACACATCAGAGCTACAAATATGTTAGAGTCGGAAGAAAGTACATTGCTAGGACTGATTTGAGGAAAATTTGGTTTCAAAAGACTACCCTACGGAAGCTTTGATAAAAGCATGGTTTTGTGCAAACTGTGCAAAAAGGAATTTCCATACCACCCAAGCACTTCAACCTTATGGTACCATCTAAATGCAAAACATGTTACAGCGAACACAGAAATTGTGTATGCTGTTAGCACTAGCAGTAGCGGTTCAAGTACCAACAAAAGGTGTCGTCAGCCCAAACATGATAAAATGACTGGCTTCAGGACCAAAATTAGTAAGTCAACATCGGTCAAACACGTACATGCATATTCATGAGTGCAGCTACTTCGAAAACAAAGCACGGTGTAAACCTAAAGTTTAAATTAAGATCATAGACAGGCTGCCGCTGGCGTTTGTCATGCCCACAGCTAATGCGGGATACAAGTTTAATGAGAGGACGCAGGATATAAACGACAGTTTTGATCACTTTGTAACTAAGTTCACATTGATGGTGAAGGGCTGTGTTTATGCAAATTTCGAGAGACTGTCTTTATGGGGGGGATTGACAGTTAAGGCGGGTGGGGGAGTCACATCATCATCTCCCCTTCCATTCACCTCATTTCGCTCTGAGCTGAGCTCCGCAGCTAACACAGTCTTGCGGAACCAACTTTGTCAGGCTGCCACCGAATACTCACAGAAAAATCCACAAGTTAATACACACGCTGTCTCTAGAGTTTCTCCACATTTTGAATCCTCCAGGCACTACTTACAAAAGGTTACATTGACAATCGTGTTACGTTATTTTTAAAATGTTTCCTTTTCTTAGCACAAACACAGCTGAGAAGCTTCGATGTATGTGCTCCATAACGCGTTAAAAAATAACGCATTTAATCACACTTTGCATTCCAAGCAAAGGGGAACTTCTGTCTTTGCATGATTTCCTGGTACACCGATTACATTGATGCACACATCGGAGCTAAAAAAATGTAACAGTCGGATGAAAGCACGTTGCTACGACTGATTGGAGGAAAATTTCATTTCAAAAGACTACCCAACGCAAGCCTTGATAAAAGCGTGGTTTTGTGCACATATATATATGTATATATATATGGATGTATATTTATATATACTGTATATATGTGTGTATATGTATATATATGTTTATGTATGTGTGTATATATATATATAAGGAGGTGGGGTTGCTGTTTATGCCAAACAGGGCTTAAATGTAAGTCATCTTCAGTTGGATGATGAGCCCCATCTTAGTGAGGACATGTGTCTTCGGCTGGAAAATATTAGAGAAAAAGGTCTTATTTTAGGAGTGTGTTATCGACCACCCAATTCAGACAGTAATTTCAACACACATCTTTTTAGTAATATCAAAAAGGCAAGTTTACAGGAGGATATTATAGTCATGGGGGACTTTAATTATCCAAATATTAACTGGAATAACCTTGCAGATGGAGGAGCAAAAGAGCAGGAGTTTTTAGAAGTAATCAGCGACAGTTTTTTAACACAGCATGTTAAAGCACCAACACGAGGTGAAGCCTGTCTGGATTTAGTAATCTGTAATAATCAGGATAGAATGGAGGGTGTAGAGGTGATTAAACCACTAGGGTCAAGTGACCATAATATAATACAATTCTCAGTATTTTGTAAGAGTACAGATGCAAAGACTTTGGTAGGGCTAATTTTGAGCAGGATGTGACAAAGTCTAAGTAGGATAGACTGGGATAAGCTTTTAAATGTGGAGACAGTCGAGGAGCAGTGGAACAGGTTTAAAATGTTTTACATGTAATGCAGGACAGATACATACCTACATTTGGAATTTGGAAACTAAAAACTCCACGATGGATTAATAAAGATTTAAAAAGAAGTTGCAAAGGAAAAACTAAAGGTACAGTGGTGTGAAAAACTAGGAAACTTGTTAAAAAATCACCTAACTGTGGTGTATCAAAAACTCCCTGACACAGAGAAGTAGACCAAAAGCACCTCATGGATTAATAAAGATTTAAAAATTAAGGTCAGTGTTCACGACTCCACCATAAGAAAGAGACTTGCAAATCTGGCGTAAAAAGGACCTGGAAGGCTGCTGTATAAGGGCGCTTCATGCTAGAAAACCCTCATATAAGACTAATGACTGCAAAGAGATCAGAAACATTTTGTGTGGCAAACATGCAAAAGAATAAGAAATCAGGAAGGGGCAAATAGTTTTTCATGAGAACATGAGGGCAACCATTAAGAAGGATATCAGAGAGGCTAAAAGACAGTTGGAGAGGAATATAGCAGATAAGGCGAAAGAAGACCCAAGAGATTCTTTCAGTATTTTAGTAGTAAAAGAACAGTTAAGGAGGAGGTCAAGTTCATCAGGAATAGTAAAGGAGAATTAAAAGATACAGACAATGAAATAGCAGATGCCCTAAACTTACATTTTTCTGAGGTGTTTACAAGTGAGCAAGTGGATAACCTCCCAGAGATAAACACGACTACTAAGGAGGTACTGAGGGATTTGGAAATTGTAGAGGGAGAAGTGCTGCTCAGATTAAATAAGATGAAATCAAACAAATCACCAGGCCCAGATAATATTTATCCTCGTGTTCTTAAGGAGGCTAGTGAGTGCGTATATAAACCCTTGACACATATTTTTAGGAAGTCACTGTGCACTGGAGAGATTCCAAAGGACTGGAAAATGGCAAATATCATCCCATTATATAAAAAGGGTGACAGGGCAGATCCAAGCAACTATAGGCCAGTAAGCTTAACATGCATCACAGGAAAATTAATGGAAGGAATTATTAAGGATAAGATTGAGCAACACATGGCAAGGACAGGAGTTATTCTGAACAGTCAGCATGGGTTCAGAAGATGGAGGTCGTGTTTTACTAACATGTTGGAATTCTATGAGGTTGCAACAAAAGATACGATCAAAGTGGAGCGTATGATATTATTTATCTGGACTTTCAGAAAGCATTTGATAAGGTGCCACATGAGAGGTTGGGCATCAAGTTAAAAGAAGTGGGAGTTCAGGGTGATGTTTTTAGATGGGTGCAGAATTGGCTCAGACACAGGAAGCAGAGGGTGATGGTGCGAGGAACCTCATCAGAACTGGCCGATGTTAAGAGTGGTGTTCCACAGGGGTCAGTGCTAGGGCCGCTGCTATTTTTAATATATATAAATGATTTAGATAGGAATATAAGTAACAAGCTGGTTATGTTTGCAGATGATACCAAGATAGGTGGATTAGCAGATAATTTGGAATCCATTATATCATTACAGAAGGACTTGGATAGCATACAGGCTTGGGCAGATTTGTGGCAGATGAAATTTAATGTCAGTAAATGTAAAGTATTACACATAGGAAGTAAAAATATTAGGTTTGAATACACAATGGGCGGTCGGAAAATCGAGAGTACACCTTATGAGAAGGATTTAGGAGTCATAGTGGACTCTAAGCTATCAACTTCCCAACAGTGTTCAGAAGCCATTAAGAAGGCTAACAGAATGTTAGGTTATATAGCACGATCTGTGGAGTACAAGTCCAAGGAGGTTATGCTCAACCTTTATAATGCACTGGTGAGGCCTCATCTTGAGTACTGTTTGCAGGTTTTGTCTCCAGGCTACAAAAAGGACATAGCAGCACTAGAAAATGTCCAGAGAAGAGCAACTAGGCTGATTCCAGGTCTACAGGGGTTGAATTATGAGGAAAGATTAAAAGAGCTGAGCCTTTACAGTTTAAGCAAAAGGAGATTAAGAGGTGACATGATTGAAGTGTTTAAAATTATGAAGGGAATTAGTACAGTGGATCAAGACTTGTATTTTAAAATGAGCTCATCAAGAACACGGGGACACAGTTGGAAACTTGTTAAGGGTAAATTTCGCACAAACATTAAGTTTTTCTTTACACAAAGAACGATAGACACTTGGAATAAGCTACCAAGTAGTGTGGTAGACAGTAAGACATTAGGGACTTTCAAAACTCGACTTGATGTTTTCTTGGAGGAAACAAGTGGTTTGGACTGACGAGCTTTGTTTGGCTGAATGGCCTGTTCTCGTCTAGATTGTTCTAATGTTCTAATGTATGTCATTTATTTCGTAACACCCTATTAGCATTTAGTGATGTGTTTCTTTTAACATTTGTCCACATTTTTTATATTAAAGAGCGAACGGCGTGCTAATAATTAAGCAAAACAATGTAATCGAGGTGTCGAATTAGGAATAGAATTAGGAGTGCAGGACTGACACTCGACCGGTGTAAAGTGTGCCCTCCAAAGCCATCTTTTTTTATTATGTTGATATCAGATTACATCAATGCAATAGTTTTTCCATAATAAAGTTAACAAATTATAATGATGAAGGCTATATTACATACAAGAGTAGCAACAACTAAGTTATTACAAGAAAGCAGGATGCAGATAATAGCATTACAAATTGTTAATGGATTTCTTTAACCTTATTTAGTAGAAAAAAATTCCATGGTTGAAAACAGGCAATTTTAAAATTTATATCCAAAGCCATCAGAGAAGTGTGGTGTGCGTCTGATGTGGCACAGTGACAGGCTGGGCACCTGCTGTTGTCATGTGTTATAAGCTTATAGAAGTACACATACATACATTTAACTGAATATAATGGAGTAGCCTTGCTCCTTAGAGATAACTTATTTCTTATTGCTGCAGTTAGAAAAACAATGCCCCTTTATTGTATTTTTTCTCTTGACCCTTCAGGATGCCAGGTGGTAACCAGCTTTCCATGTCGCTGAACAGATGCCAGTGTACCCGAATTCTGAGACACAACTGGATGTTCTTTTCTTCTGTTTTTAAGATTTCCAGTTCGAGATGATGTGCAGTTCATGTTAGATTTGCTATTTCTACAGGTAAGACTACTGAGGCTTCCAGTTTCAAAAGTAATTTGTGCACAATTCCTGCAAAGCCTCCCCATATTTATTACTTGATTGGTAATATTTTGCTGCCTTGAATACTGTACTGTATGTCTGCTCACTCTGTCCAGTAACTAACACGGCTTTTAATTTTAGACAGAAAGCCTCAGAGTGTGAATCCTCACAAACACAGAGACTGAGGTGCATCAGTCCCAGCAGTCACTAAACAGGGATATTGTTCTGTTTTGCAAAATAACATTTATGTTCTTAAGTTACTGTGCTTTGTTGTTGGATTTTGAAAGAACCGAGACTTAATTTTAAATTAATACAAAACTAAGGCAGAGTGAAAAACAAAGATGTTTTCATGTAAGTACTGACACCTGAGCACATCACATTAGAAGTTCAGATATACAGAGATTGTAACACAATGTCTACTGTATGTGTAATGTAAAAGGAAAAAATGATGTTACATATAATGACAGTTAAGTTGGGGTTCTTTCAAAATCCAACAAAAAAAACACAATTAAGAATAATATTATTAGTTAGACTTTACTCTAAGCAGACCTTTATCTATTGTGATGGTTTACTTTGGTAATAATTGATCTACAGGTGAACCAAGAAAGGAGGCAGAATAAGAAGTAAGAGTACACTTTATTAATGTTTGAACTCCGAGTGAATATCTACTGTGTTTATGTTTTAACAGTTACAGTGAAGTAGAAGAGTCCGTCGTGTTATGGGGCAGCAGTTAAAGAAGGAGGAGGAGATGTGTGCCATGTTGAAGTAGCAGCTGCCCTCCTGCACTTCTAGAATCCTGCATCTCAGTCTCTGGTCTGATCTGCTGTGCCTTTGCCAAGTGATCACGAGGTATTGGCCTTTTTGTCTCGGTCTCATTACACTGGCTGTCTGTCTCACTTAGAATTGATTTTAAGGTTCTATTAAATAATTAGAAGGCTTTGAGTATTTTAGACCCTGCCTGTTTTTTCGAGTGTCTGCTCCCAACATTTCTTTTCTCAAACGTTACTTTGCTTTTTATTCCAAGATCAACCATAAAAACCAGCAGCTTTCTGTACTTGTACAACAAAATCTGGAGTGCTTTGCCAATAGAGAAGTGCCAGGCTACAAATGTCAAGCATTTCAAAAAACTTCAACAAGCCCACTTTTCTAATTTGGCTTTTTCTTAGTTACTTGCATTGGTTGTAATAGATTAGAAATGGTACTGTGTACACTTTGTAAGCTCTGTACTGGGCACTAACCTCTGCTGTTTTTTTCCAGTTTATTGCAATGGTGCCCCCCTGCGTCTCCACCGTCTGTTACATCAACTCCAACTGCCTGTGACAGAAGAAAAGTTCACAAGACGTCCTGAAATGGAATTGTGATTGGACTGAGATGGCCACAATCATGTATGCTGGGATGTGCAGAGGGGGCTGTGCGGGCTTTGGCTTGGGACCCCCAGAGGTTTATTATCTCCAGTGTCCTTGAAGGCTGCAAGTTTGTCTTTCTCCCGGCCATTTGACCAGGCAGTGTATTTATTACAAAGGACAAGGACCCCTCCATTTGCTTCTCATTTACTTTTATAATGCCTTCAGTTTTCTTTGTAACTGTATATTTTTGTGGAGCAATTTGAGCTACACTTGTAAGCAAAGGTGATGTAAAAATATTATTAGTGAACAAATATTAAAGGACAGAGCAGGAAAAATGTCAGTTTAAATAGAACAGAATTTTTATGGAATATTGCTGGATAAGAACTCTGACTCTGAGTAGCATCTTGTTCACAAAGCTAAAATAGCATTTTTCCTTTTTGACAAATTTAATGATTCACTTTTATTGTGTTCAAAACCTTGGCTAACATTTTTTTTAAATACTAAGGTAAAAATCTGTAAATATATTTGTGTTCTCCTTCCCTAATAGTTTTTAACACCTCCCCTTGTTGGCCATTTTCATTGTAGTTGTGTTCTAGTTAAATGCATTTACCATTTATACATCTTTATGATTACTGAATTTTCTACTCATAATATATATACAGTATATATACATATAAATATGGGTGTGTATAATTTGTTTTTGAGAAACATTGTTCACAGATCTTTCACTTTTATTTTTAAACATACCATTTATTCCTTCAATAAAAATGTACGATAAGTGTATTGTATTTCCTTTTTTTTAAGTTATAAAAATGAACTGGCTCTGTGTCAATATGGGTGAATAAAATCACTGACATGAGATGAGGAGTCTGCACACAAACAGCGCTGTGTTATGTTGATTAAACTTGTAAGAAAGAATAACACTGCCCTCCGTCCACATGCTGTTCATCATAAACTGAACTACTTCATGCTGTTTAAATTCTGCTCAGTTAGTGGAGAATATTTTATTTTACAGCTGTTAAATTCAGTTCAGTTTTATTATATTAATAGGTAAGTTGGTTTCTCAGCGGGTTTTACAGAGACGCCTTGAAATAAAATTAAAAACACATCACTAAGAACAAACATATTACAAATATGAACTACATTAACAAGCACTTACTGTAAAAAAATAGATCAAATAGATTGATTCAAGTGATAACAGCGCACTTCCTTAATTTAAGTCTGTGGATATAAAGTTAAACTTCTCTGTAAGATTAATAGCCATTGGAATAAATGGGGATTTGAACCGGTGGCTTTATGCTCTTCATTTCTTCAGCATCTGACCTGACTGCAGAACTGAGAATGAAATAAAGACTTTTAACAAGTGGACAGTCACAGTTAACACTAAGGACAGGGACAGTCAGCACAATGCCATGCAACACAGTGTTAATTCTTTTCTTTTTTGAAAAAGGACCATATATTTCTATAAAACTGGTTGGATACATTAGGTTTTGTAAACCTGATGCCTTAAGACAAATGGCAATTTTATTAATAATAATTGATGTCTAAAGATATTTTTAAACAAACACAATTTGCACATAAGAGGGAAATTGCAACAATAGATCAAAAGGAAAGGAAACTTTATATGATTTATTACGTGAGTGGGAAAATAAAAACACTACATACTTTATATAACATATATATATATTAGTACCTGCCAAATAATACAAAGAGTACACAGCGTGTAGTTCGCCCTAATTGGGCTAATAAGTTGTGCACACCTAAGCTTCCTCGGCGATTAAACATTGGACATCAACGTTACGCCACAAAGGCTGCTTCGTTTATTTTGCAGGATGAATATTTTCATTATGGTCAACTAATGGGAACTAAAATGAATAAACCATAATGTTAAATTGTGCTGCATGCACAGTTCAGATCGGATCGTGCCGTAAAGTGATTTTTTTTAGTTTTTAATGTTTTTTCATTAAGTGCGTGCGGTGTGTGTCACTACCTGGTTCCCGTTGCCGGGCCGATCTGCATACGTGTGCGTATTGAAATTCTACGTCATCACACACTTTACGGTGCTGCCCAATCTGTTTAACGCATGCGTGAACACTTTACGGCATATTAGGCTTTCAATACGCCTGCGCGCACAAATCGGGTAGGTACGCAGATCGGGTAATGACAAGGGCTAAAAATGTCTGCTCGACAGAAGCAGCGTACACAGGAATGCTCACTACCAAATATACCAATTTTTAACAGCCGCCCCATGCTCTCATTCAGATTTTCGAAGTCAAGGAGATCAGTGGGAGATTCTCCTGCAAAATTATCCATAGCATACATTACAGTCAGTTCTGTTTTTAGCCGAGACAGATCAAAAAGCGCTCCGTGGCTGTTGTGTTAAAGTGTAGAAGGCTGCATGCGTGAATTTTTTCTTGTATTCCCGAAACTTTTGGGGCTCGAGGAGTGTGACAAACATCAGGTTTTCATGGTCTTGAAATCTGGTCTGTGTCTGGCAAATAATATTGTCCAGAATCCTGCCATGGAATTGGCAGTAGTGCACGAGACGATCTTTTGCTCGGAGCGTTTATGGTGCATTCAATGGCGTCGTAGACTTCCTCATATCGGCTTCTATCCAATCAATGGGTCTGAATTCGGTGACGTTGCCGTACGCCTGCTAAAGAGCCCTTACTGACACCAACTCAAAATCTGATTGGTTGAAGCAACAGGTTAATCAACATTTATTCTGTGTTAGTGTGCCTCCACAACAGATTCTGAAAGCCTCTCTGCCTGGCAGCAAATGATGGCTGAAATGTGATTGGTTAAATGCTTTAATAAGAAACTCCACCTCCCACGGCTATCGAGCTGCAGTCTATTCTCTCTACCTGGCAACAAATGACAGCTGAAATGTGATTGATAAAATATTTTAATACGAAACTCCGCCTACCACGGCTATCAAGTTGCATTCTATTACAGTATATATGGACGAAAGTACGTTCCAGTTATGACCATTATGTGTAGAATTTCGAAATGAAACCTACCCAACTTTTGTAAGTAAGCTGTAAGGAATGAGCCTGCCAAATTTCAGCCTTCTACCTACATGGGAAGTTGGAGAATTAGTGATGAGTGAGTGAGTGAGTGAGTGAGTCAGTGAGGGCTTTGCCTTTTATTAGTATATATACTATATATATATATATATATATATGTATAAACTGCTCAAAAAAATTAAAGGAACACTTTGAAAACACATCAGATCTCAATGGGAAAAAGAAATCCTCCTAGATATCTATACTGATATAGACTGGGTAATGTGTTAGGAACGAAAGGATGCCACATCGTTTGATGGAAATGAAAATGATCAACCTACAGAGCCCTGAATTCAAAGACATCTCAAAAATCAGAGTGAAAAAATTATGTGGCAGGCTAGTCCATTTTGCCAAAATTTAATTGCAGCAACTCAAAATTGTATGCAGCACTTTGTATGGCCCCTGTGTTCTTGTAACATCGGTGCATGCTTCTAATGAGATGACAGATGGTGTTGTGGGGGATCTCCTCCCAGATCTGGACCAGGGCATCACTGAGCTCCTGGACAATCTGAGGTGCAACCTGGTGGCATTGGATGGACCAAAACATAATGTCCCAGAGGTGTTCTATTGGATTTAGGTCAGGAAAGTGTGGTGGCCAGTCAATGGTATCAATTCCTTCATCCTCCAGGAACTGCCTGCATACTCTCACCACATGAGGCCAGGAATTGTCGTGCACCAGGAGCCACTGTACCAGCATAGGGTCTGACAATGGGTCCAAGGATTTCATCCTGATACCTAATGGCAGCCAAGGTGCCTTTGTCAAGCCTGTAGCGGTCTGTGTGACCCTCCATGGATATGCCTCCCCAGACAATCATTAACCCACCACCAAACTGCTCATGCTGAATGATGTTACAGGCAGCATAATGTTCTCCATGGCTTCTCCAGACCCTTTCACTTCTGTCACGTGCTCAGGGTGAACCTGCTCTCATCTGTAAAAAGCACAGGGCACCAGTGGTGCATCTGCCAACTCTGGTATTCTATGGTGAATGACAATCGAGCTGCATGCTGCTGGGCAGTGAGCTCAGGGCCCAATAGAGGACATGGGGCCCTTGGGTCACCCTCATGAAGTCTTTCTGGTTGTTTGGTCAGAGACATTCACACCATTGGCCTGCTGGAGGTCATTTTGTAGGGCTCTGGCAGTGCTCATCCTGTTCCTCCTTGCCCAAAGGAGCAGATACTGGTCCTGCTGATGGGTTATGGATCTTCTATGGCCCTCTCCAGCTCTCCTAGAGTAACTGCTTGTCTCCTAGAATCTCCTCCATGCCCTTGAGACTGTGCAGGGAGACACAGCAAACCTTCTGGCAATGACACGTATTGATGTGCCATCCTGGAGAAGTTGGACTACCTGTGCAACCTCTGTAGGGTCCAGGTATCGCCTCATGCTACCAGTAGTGACACTGACTGTCGCCAAATGCAAAACTAGTGAAGAAACAGTCAGAAAAGATGAGGAGGGAAAAATGTCAGTGGCCTCCACCTGTTAAACCATTCCTGTTTTGGGGGTCATCTCATTGTTGCCCCTCTAGTGCATCTGTTGTTAATTTGATTAACACCACAGCAGCTGAAACTGATTAACAACCCCCTCTGCTACTTAACTGACCAGATTAATATCCCATAAGTTTCATTGACTTTATGCTATACTCTGATTAAAAAGTGTTCCTTTAATTCTTTTGAGCAGTATATATATATATATATATATATATATATATATATATATATATATATATATATATATATATATATATATAAAAATAAATATATATAAAATAATGCAAAATTGGCAAATGTTTTTACACATATGCAACCTTTAACAATTCTCACACATTTCCCTTTGGATTTTGTTGCCCTTCAACAGCAGTCTCCTCTGTCTGTTTATTCCATTGTACTTGTACCTTTGTCAAGTGATTATATATATACCCACGCTTCGCAGCGGAGAAGTAGTGTATTAAAGAAGTTATGAAAAAGAAAAGGGAACATTTTAAAAATAACGTAACATGATTGTCAATATACAGTAATTGTTTTGTGAGTGTTACTGAGTGTTGCTGTCATCAAGGATTTGATTATCATTATTTCTTTCAATAAGGTTTGTATTTGTAGGATGTGTTGTGTTCAAGTTACATTCTGTGTTTGTCAATCGTTGTAAAGATAACAGGTTTCATTCATCGATTCGTTTCTTACTGCATCAATAAACAGCTCGTCTTCCTCTTTATCTGAGATGTGACACACTGCATGCACGGGTTTTTTTTTTACACTGTCTTCCTTTATATATATAATGTTTTCTAATTGAGGATATACCAGTAAAACAGAAACACTTCTTACTAATTTTATCAAGTCTGGTCTGGTACTTGTGATGATGTTTTTAATACAAATGTTTGTGGTTACATTCAATACATAAAAAGTTTGCTTTCGAAAACCTTGTGTGACCATACATGGCGTGTCTATTCCTTGAAATTCTGATGAATGAGGCACCTCACACTGTAACAAATAGTTAAAAGGACAGTATAGCACAGACCTCTTGGCATTTCCTGACGACTACACAATTGCAAACAACAACTTTATATGGAATTAGTTGAATTCAGACATTGAGTGTTCAACTCACTGCAGAGATTGCCTGACCTGTTTTCTGACTGTTTGTATTATTTTTTTTTTAATCTTTCTATTTTTTTGGTCAGTGAATCTCTGTAAAAGGCGTTTATTCAAAGCTGTATCAGTGACAGTAGATAATGTTATTTAAGCTTCCCAAATGTCATAAGCGCAATAGACTGCACTATCTAAATAGAGACTGAATATGTAAATTACACAGCATTTCATAGCATCAAAGCACAGGTCACTCCTTTTAATGTGTATGGCCAGTCATATTGTTCAATCTGACATTCTGATGAGGGTAAACACCTTTAGCAAGAATTAAATTGGGTCATCACACAAGTGACAGCAAAAGCATCTTTCTTTGATTGATAAATGTGCAATTTACGTTTGCATATAAAATTGTCATGTATGGGTATCAGAAAGTCACCCTCTGAGTTTCTCCCAGATATATAATACCATTCTGGACTGAGATAGGGCATTGCCGCTGTCTTGTCTTCTTCTTCCTCCTCAGGGCAGAGAAACCACCCAGTTAGGGCAACTGACTCCACCCCTCCCGGTTCCTGGGCCATAAAATCACAACCGCCCACAAGGAGGCATCACTTCTTGTCTAAGCAACCTGGGCAAAGGTGCTCCAGGTCCAAACAGTGGCTGATGAAGCCAGTAAGAAAGATTAAGCCACAATGTTACGGTGGCAGCATTTTCTGCTTCGTTTGGACACCATTGTGTGTTACTTTTGTTTAAAAACCTTAAACTACGCCCAAGAATTTTAACTGCGTATCAGCCTGTCATTCCATTGGATGACCACAATATATATAGGAAATCTGAAGTATGTTCTTTGTATATCATTTTCAGTTGCTGCCAAATACGCTTGATATTGCTGATGAATATCTGTTTTAAGTGTTTCATGTATGATGTCTCAAATTAGTATGTTTACATTTTTTAAATGATACTTCCATTAATGTTTAATTATGTAATGCACAAATTCAGAACCATAATGTTAGGCATTGGCCTGGCTTCCCTCACAGCCTCTCTAACTTTATTAATTGCAGATGCATTTCCTTTTTGTGTTATTTTTGATCAACTATTATTTCTTGATCAACTGCTGAATTGGTACACAAATAAGCCATTTTAATGTTCAAAACTGACAATACTGATCTCTCCTTTAATCAATCTATGAAATAAGAAAATGGACTTTAAAAAATAACTCAAAATGTGAACAGTGTGAACTAACACTGATTAACCTGCCAGCAATAAAGACACCTGAGTAAATACCCAGCAATTCAAAAACTTGCACCTTTTCACATTACTTGAGTGGAGCCTCCTTGTGCTTTTTAACTCTGGATTGTTTTATCCCATGTTAAACACACTCAGTGTATATTCTTAAATAACTGCTACAGATTGATTTTAAATTCTGTATTTTTACTGACTTGTAGAATCTTAAACAAATTAAAATTAGGGTAATTAGGATCAGAATGGACAAACGGCCTGAGAAAGGCAAACACTGATTGATTATTCTTGTAATCAAGTATTTGCCGTAAGACTGTTTTTCAAATACATTTCTTAACCTTTTAAATTCTCTTTTCAAATATATATTCTACCTTTGATACCACTGTTTTTACTGTGTTTTTTTAAAGTTGCTTTATAATAGTATTGATTTTATTCTGTATGACTGGGTCAAGGTATATTGTCAAGCGCACCTGGTGTGGGGTGATTGCTATGTTCCCACAGGGGTCAGCAGCTGGTAAGAGACGTCTTTAATACAAAGCAGCAAGGTGAGCAGGCACCTGCTTTGACGACTGACACAGATGTATCTCGGGTCTGAATGCAACCATTTAGTATTTTTGTGCAGAGCTGGTAAGTCTTTTTGCTTGAGGCAGCTGTCCACGTTCATGTAAGGCACTACTACATGTGGGGTGCTATAAAGCAAACACCTAATACTCATATAAACAATATAACTAACAGTAACTGTAGTGTAGGTGAACAAAAATAATGAACACTGGAGTCTTTATAATATATTCAAGGTACAGTATTGTGATACCTACAGGGGTTGGCAGGTAAGGAAAAGGTATTTTCCAATAGTAAAAGCATGGTAAGCGGGCACCTGCTTTGGTGATTGGCACACATGTCGTTTAACTACTGGGTCTGCTTATGCTAATAAGCTAGTAGGTCTCTTTGGTTAAAGCAGCTAGCTGTCCACATGCAAGTACGACTGTGTCAGTGGAATATTTAGGTTTTAAATTTTGCCCCAGAAATGTGAAGGAATTTTTCACATTCTGAAAATAAACAATTGTGAATTTATATTTTTTGAATTGTTTGAAATGTTTTTTGCCCCTGGGAAATATTTTCTGCTGCCTTGTTCTTGTAGTGGATTCTTGGAGGATTAGGGAATAGTAATACATGAGTGTTTTGTGTTAATAGTTTAACTACAACTTAATAACGAATTAATTTTATTGTTTATTTTTGAGTGTGTAAACATTTTGTAGCTTCAGTATTATGTGACTATGTTGCTAAGATATGATTAGCTGTTGCTAAGGACTGCCTCCCAGAAGACACTATGTGCCATATCATGGATCCTTCACAGCATGCAAGATTCTGGATGCAACTGTCAAGCTGCTGTGCTCACACTGAGATAAAGCAGAATGACATGTGGTCAAAAATATGTGCCAGAATTTGAAAACTAAAAATGTTTAATGGCTCATCCAACAATCCTATTCACTAACCTGATAATCAGATTATGTATAACACAAGCAGAGATTCAGTAGCAGGAATACTTGAAACAAATGTAACTATACATAATGCACTTTGAATCCAGATCTCAAACAGAGTGAATAAATACCATTGTGCTGAAGGTGCCATCAGTCACAATTTCCCAGTGGATTACAGGAGCATCGTTGTACAGTAGTACTGGGAACCCTAATCCCTTAAGACCGCGACAACCATACCAAAACAAAAATGGCATCATGGAATAATGTAAAAACATATGAAACTTTCAAATGATAATTAAAAAAATCTAATAATGGTAAATTTGAATTCTTTGGGGTAAAAAACTCAAAACCAATATTTTCCTCGCACAAAAGGTCTAAAGAAAAGAAGCCAATCATAACACAAGCATCTTCTGTGGAAGCCCTGTCGCGTGTTTGCGCATAGGCGGCAGCTGAAAGGTTCTAGTTACTGCAATTCTATCGCCTCCCCAGGGCTTAGCACAAATGTCAAATGCCTTTCTTTCTTCCTCTCTGCAGGTCAGTTGATTGACAGCAAGTCCAATTCTGATGTCACTTCTGGTGTCCGACCACTTAGACTGCATCTTCCTGTCAAATGGACCCAAAAATGAACACTCTAGCATATTGGGACAGTTCTGTTTTGAACTCGTGTCTGCAGAGATAACTCCACAATAATTGTGTTCTTTTTTGTTTTTTGCTGAAACCAATTATACGGGGCTGTCTGGTTTGTACCCCAACTCTTTATTGCTGTCCTTTCTTTCTGTTACAGCACTAATTTTGATTCACAGAAATTCTTGTTTTAGCTTCTCTAACACTCTTTCCTCTAGGTGTTGGTGACTTCACACCTTCTGATGCTTGTATGGTTTCATATCTAGATTATGGGGACAGCATGGCTTCAGATTATTATACAATTTTACGTCTAGATTTAGAAGGCAGCACACCTTCTGATTGTTATACAGTTTCAAGTTTAGATTTTGGTTGCAGTGTTCTTTCTAGTTTCAACTTCTACCACTTCTCATTTTGGCATTAATCACCGCTTCACACATTACCCTTAACTTCTGCTTCCCTGGTTTAAAGATTCAACCCTCAAACAACTTTAATGTGTGTACTCATAGTATTAAATGTAACTTGGTTTTCAGCTCCTAGTAATACAAATTTGACTTCATTGTTGGCTTTGCTGTTAGATTTTGTAACAGTACATTTTTTGATAATTGACTTTTGACTGCGTCCATGGTTTTATTGCTCTGACTTCAACAGTAGTTTCTGTCACTTGTGATCAACCCTTGATATAGTTTTGCGGAGTAAACACACATCTCTCAGTGTGGTTTTACTGTCTCTGTGGGCAGCGACTTTCCCTTTGGGTACCAGGTAATTCAATAGCCAGCTGGAACTAAAAAATCAGGTGAGCTTTACCTATGCTGTAGTCTATTAGAATACCGTGGATAATGTAATACCATACATTAACTGAAATTACAGTTTCATCTGTCATAAATCTCTGATCTGATTAAAGATCTAAAAATTACTGTATCTCTACTAAAAGTAGGTACTTTTACATAGCATACTTTACAATTATAAAAATCGTCTTTCTACAGAAATCAATGCAAGTCGTGGACAGTTTTCTTTTAGCATATTCTGATGCAGAAAAGTCATTATTAGCATGAAACAAAACATCTTTTAATACATTGCTTTCTAACCTTGATGATAACTCTGTATAGCCTTTCAACATACATTTCAGAGAAGAGCCAAGCAAAATGACACCTTTTATTGGCTAACTAAAAAGATTACAATATGCAAGCTTTCGAGGCAACTCAGGCCCATTCTTCAGGCAAGATGTAATCATATTGTAATCTTTTTAGTTAGCCAATAAAAGGTGTCATTTTGCTTGGCTTTTCTCTACATTCATAATGGCTAATACGGTACAACACCCTAGTACTACAAACATACATGGACCAAAAGATGTAAAATAATGCTTATTGTTGTTTACTTATATTATATGTATACTTTATAAACTTCTACTTTTTTAATTCCAAATCTGCTTCTGTGATCAACCCAGTTTGCCTTATTGCATAGTTGTTTTGCTTGGATTTTTAATATGCCCGAGCTTAGAAAATGAACACTTAGCTGTGCAACCTGTGATTATTGTTAAAAATATACAGTTAGGGCCATAAATATTTGGACAGAGACAACTTTTTTTCTAATTTTGGTTCTGTACATTACCATAATGAATTTTAAATGAAACAACTCAGATGCAGTTGAAGTGCAGACTTTCAGCTTTAATTCAGTGGGCTGAACAAAAAGATTGCATAAAAATGTGAGGCAACTAAAGTATTTTTTTAACACAATCCCTTCGTTTCAGGGGCTCAAAAGTAATTGGACAATTGACTCAAAGGCTATTTCATGGGCAGGTGTGGGCAAGTCTGTCGTTATGTCATTATCAATTAAGCAGTTAAAAGGCCTGGAGTTGATTTGAGGTGTGGTGCTTGCATGTGGAAGATTTTGCTGTGAACAGACAACATGTGGTCAAAGGAGCGTTCCATGCAGGTGAAAGAAGCCATCCTTAAGCTGCGAAAACAGGAAAAACCCATCCGAGAAATTGCTACAATATTACGAGTGACAATATTTTATGAACTTTGGCCTGACTGAATCGGGTTTTCTCAGTTTTTACTGAAGCTCAGCAGAGAGATTAGTGACCAAGTCCTCTAACTAAACATCAATTTAGCGTTTTAGAATACTGAGAGTACCTTTCAGTTTCAGTTTGTTCCCCTGGGCATTAATAGCGTTTTGGTTAATTAATATTGCATTGTCAGTCATTATTCAATCTGCTATATCCTAACACAGGGTCACAGAGGTCTGCTGGAGCCAATCCCTGCCAGCACAAGGCAGAAACAAACCCTGGGCAGGGCGCCAGCCCACCACAGGACACACACACTAGGGACAATTTAGGATCGTCAATGCACCTAACCTGCATGTCTTTGGACTGTGGGAGGAAACCCACGCAGACACGGGGAGAACATGCAAACTCCACACAGGGACGACCCAGGAAGCGAACTCAGGTCTCCTTACTGCAAGGCAGCAGAGCTACCACTGCGCCGCCCATAATGCATTGTGAATTCACTAAATATTTCCCTTGCTTGATAGAAGAAAATATCCTAAATTCTAAATTCTAGCCTAAAGCTACCTACTAAAGTTATGCGGTAGCACTAAGTTACAGGATTAAGATCTTTAGTGGCCTTAAGCACTTAAAAGATTTTGGTGTCCCTATATATATATATAATTCAAAATATAAACAACAATAAACCATAAAATAAAATGTTGTTTTTTGAAATAAAACAATACTTACAGTAAGATAGAAAATAATGTTTATTTTGCAGTTTTGCACTATATGGTCCATAGTAAATCCAGCAGTGGAAAATTTGTGTGGTGCCCCCCTTCCATTGATGCCCCAAACATGTGCTTATTTTGCTTATTGGCTGATGTTATTTAGAGAACTGCACATTTGTATCAACTAGACACAGCGTGCTAACAATACTAAAAACGAAAGTATGCTTTGGACAATATGACAGACAGTAATACTGGTACTATAGCTAGCTACCTACTTTGCTGTCACCAAGTGCTACTCAAGTCATGAACCAATGCAATCATGTCACCTGTTCTAAATAAACGTGACATTATAGTTCACTACGCTGCGACCCCCAGTGCGATTTTGTTCGCTTATTCCTGACTTTCAATCTCAGCACCACAATTCCTTTTTCTTTTATTTTTGGTGTCAAATGTAAAATGATTAAATGCAATTAGCAGGTTAAGAAAATACATGGAAAAATTGATCATTTTTAATTTGACACGCTTAAGAGTTACATCACTTTGGGAGGGGCTGTCTTATTATGGATTTACTAAATGCATTTGTATTTATGTATCTCCCAATGTCCACTTCCGGTCCTGGACGTGAGTTGTGATAGTAAGAAATTGGCTTTCAGGGAGTCCACAACTGCTGTCCTGGAGGGCCACAGTGGTTGTAGGTTTTCCTTCCAACTAGTTTCCTGATTAGAAGACAGCAAGGGCTGATAATAAAACTTGTTATTTAAATATTTGGCTTTTTAGTGCCTTCATTCATCCAAGAGAAATGTTAATTGTACTGCAGAGTTTCCTTCTCTATCCATGTGTTTTGTGGAGCAGAACAGATTTAAACTTAAAAATCCTTCCAGTTTCCCACTTATTTATTTCTAAACATTTTTTCACACTTCATGGTGCAAATGCACAGATGTAAAAGACAGTACGTTGGCTGGAGAGCTGTTTTTTTCTAATTATTAACTAAAGTCTGGTTAAATAAATAGGCAACAATTTAAACTTAAATGTAGCTGCTAAAAACTAAATTAGGCAATTATGGGTTTTGAATTGTAACAGGCAAGATAATTAAAATTAAGCCTAAAAACATACTGCATTAGTATGAAATAAATGGGTTCTAATTAAGAAATTGGTTGAAGTGACTGCAGGACTGTAATTGAAGATCTCAGATCTATAATATAACTAAAATCTATCTTTGATGAATGAAAGTGCTAACAAAGCATATAGTTAAATACCAAGTTTCATTATCAGCAATTAGGAATCTGGGTGGAATGAAAACCTATAGCCACTGCAGCCCTCCAGGGCTGTGATTAATGACCCCTGTAAAAGCTTAAATTTAAAAGCAGCTTGCCCTCATGCCTCTACATGACTGTGCTACAGTGATGATGCAGTATTTGACATGTGGGAGGCAGAATCATCCCCTACTTGTTAGCTGCGCAAGGATACAAAGCATCTGAGGTTGGGAGTTTCAAATTTTCTTAAAAACGGTGCACTTTTCCGGAAGCCGTCCTTGGTGCCTATTTGGCTAGCTGGGTAAGCAGATTCATTACAAGCTGATATGGAAGTTATTACCATGTTTGGAAGTGAATTAGCGGGCAACGGATTGTTTAGTGTCTTGGCACTCCTCAAACCTTCAAACAGTGCCCATCTCGTAATCATTTCTGGCCTTCAGGTTTCTTCAGGTTGTCATATTACCCAAACCAGTGGTTCTCAACCTGTGGGGCCCCCTAGGGGGGCGCAAAGTAACAAAAAGGGGGGCGCAAAGATGTGAAAAAAAGAAAACAAGAATCAAAAATATGAAAAAAACATCTGTTGAAACCAAAACAAATTAACTTAAAGTACATTCTGATACTAGAACAATAAATCTAGAATTAGATAAATGTCGATAAAAGTTAAGTAGGTATAATAAAATATGCATCTACATTTCATAAAAATGTTAGGGGGGGCGCGATTAAAACTTTTATGAAAACTCGGGTCGCAAATACTTAAAGGTTGAGAAACGCTGACCCAAACCGATATTTTTGTAAGTGCACCTGAGAGACATGTCAAATTACAACATAAGAAATTAAACCATTTAGAGAAACTTGGAGCTCTGGGCATCTTGTTGCCCTCTTCTGAATCCAGCATTTTATTAAAAACAACTTGCTAAAAATCTAAATGTAAATCTACAGTAATTCTATTAATAATATTGTGTTTACAGTGCTCTCTCCATGTAGTAATATGATTTAATGTAAAAAAAAATTATTTACTGAAAAATACTTTAGGTACTCAAAAGATCTAATGTTTGATGTGAATGGTAATTTCAAAGATTTAGATTCTTTCTGTTATCCAGCCTGTGACCTTGATGCCCTATCTTAAGTATTACGTTGTTTACTGTCTGAAGGCTTACAATGGAGGTTTTTCCATTGCACATCTTTATAATGATGAAGGCTTATGAGCAAGGTAAGCTGTGGATGAGCAAAAATCTTTGCCTGCTCTGGTCTTAATTGTAAAGATTATAGTGTTCAGGTGTCCACCACAAAAAGCAGCAATTTTTATATTTTGTCTTGTTAGTCTTTTGCAATGGCTAAATGTAAAATACTGTACATGAAATAGTTAAGATGGTAAATGATAATGTAAAATTGATAGTGGGTGGCATGGTGGCACAGCTTTTAGCAACATTGCCTCATATCACCATAGTCTTTGTTTTACTCAGAGCCCAGTCAATGGCTATATTGGGTCTGCATGCTTTACCCATCTCTGTGGGATTATTTTTCTCCTAGTACTGCAGTTTTCATCCCATGTCTCAAAGAAATGCATATTAGATAAATCTGTAAATCTTAATTGGCTTGGTATGTATAAGTTTGTCTTGCAGCAGATTGACATCCTGTTCAGAGCTGGCTCATGCCTTGCACCTGATGCTGCATGGATATGCTTCAGCCTCCATAATCCTAAACTGGATTAAGTGTCTTTGATAATTAGCGTTTTTCTTGTTAATTTCTGAATTGCTGGTACTGACAAGTTTTCTTTCTGACTATGAATTACATTTTTTTTTGCTCTAGTTAAGTGTTCCTTTTCTTGATTACAGCTTGCTGATTCGTTCTTTGACCATTGTCAGAATAATGATGCAGACATTATGAAGGTTTGGGGCAGCCACCCGGATAATGTGCCCTGGTTGCAAAAGGTTTTAAATAATTGTGATATGTTTACAAGTTGGAGTACAAAACAGAACTGAAGTCTTACAGCTAAGATGGCGGCTTTAAAGGCTGATTAAAGAAGTGACGTCATCTCAAGGGCCAGAACCTGCCGGGATTTCCCAAGAGCTGTCTACAAGAGATTGAGAAAGACAATCAGTGCACCCTGCTGTCCCCTGGTCTGGCGTGGAATTACTATCATTTGGGACCTTTAGCTGTCTCCTACTCACACATGTGTGACACCATGTATTTTGCTACACGTCATGATTGTTGCATATTCAGTATGAATGAATTCTGATCTTCCTAGGCCATCTTTTGAATCCTCTCGAACTGTTGCCTTGTGCAAGCAGTACAAACAGCGTCTTTGACACTGTTTCGTGCCTTTTATCTTTAAAGGTTTTGTTTACCTGCGGTGGGTTGGCACCCTGCCCAGGTTTGGTTCCTGCCTTGTGCCCTGTGCTGGCTGGGATTGGCTCCAACAGACCCCCGTGACCCTGTATTCGGATTCAGCGGGTTAGAAAATGGATGGATGGATGGGTTTTGTTTACTGGCACTTGCCTGTTGCTTCCTGAGAGCCATGATGGCAGCTTCATTTTAACATCACAGAGATGTGTGATGAATGGGGACACATACTCCGAGTATGATATGACTGGAACATGTTCAAGTTGTTTTGGTGGCCACTCTATAGGTTGACCTGAAGGTATGGACAGACTGTCAGCTCTTCTGTATTTTTTTTAAGAAACCAGAAAAGTAAGTCTGAAGCACCATTTCAATTTGTGTCCAGGCTTTTAAGCATTTTTTCACAATTATTGTATATTGCTCCTGTTTTCTTTGTTTAAACCTGGTATCCTTTACCTAGTCATTATCTACCAAGGATATTGGCAGTAGTAGGCAGATGCCCACTTAAAGGTTGTTGCAAGTTCTTGTGAACCATTAGCTTCTAAATTTCAGACTATTGCTATGCCTGACAGGGTTTTGCTCCTATTGTTCTGTATTTTCTTTATCTTCTTATGGCTTTCAAAATCCAAGTGACTCAGTGGCACGCTAATAAATACTTTTGTTTTTGATTCACCTGAATAGATTAATTTGTGGATATCTTTCTCCCAAATGACATTGATGGCATTTGATTCCACAGTGATCTTTTTCAAAATGCAGCTAAAAAATACAACACCTGAATTTTGGACTTACAATAGGTTTATGGCGGTTTAAACCATATTTTTATGGAAGAAAAATTCTCCATTCATTGCCAGTTCAGTGGAGAAAACCACTTTTTTAATGAGCGAGGCCAGAGGAGAAATTGCCAAACTCATTCAAGCTAAAAGAAGGAACACAAACACTGTATAGCAGCTTTTTGCAAAATTGGTGTGCAAAAAAGCATCTCTGAAAGCACAGTTCATTAGACCTTGCAGCAGACTACAGCAAAAGAAATCCACTCAAGGTTTAATGGCTGTCTGTCAGTAACCGAAAGATGAGGCTGCAGTGAGCATTTAATCACCAAAACTGAATGACTGAAGCCCAGAAAAGTGTCTCCTGGTTTGAGTTTCAATTTCTGCTGCACCATGCAGATGATACATTGTGGAATATACAGTACACGTTGAAACCATGGATTCATCCTTCCTTGTGCCAAAAGTATAGGCTGCTGGTAGTAGTGTAATTATGTTGTGCTTGTTTACTTGGGATGTTTTAGGCCTTATTAGCTGAATGTTTCAATGTTCCAGAACACCAAAGTATTTTTGCTGGCCATGTTCACCCCTTTATGGCCACCATTTTGTAAATGAATAATTCCAATAGGGAAATGAGCCATGGTGTTTTTTATTATTATATTATGGCATAATACATGCATCATCCCAAGCTACTTCTACAAACATGCCAGTAAATACAGATTACTCATATGTCCTCCACAGTCCTTAGATCTCCATCTAATAGTTCACTTTAGACATGATGTAGAATGGGAATTTCCTAGCATGAAAGGACAGTAGACAAATCTGCAGGAGCTGTACGATAGAATTATGAAATGGATCAAGACACAAAAGGAATGGGGGTCAGACTGTGATGTTCCATAGAGCTCTGGTTTGCAAAGTAGGAACAGTGAAGGGCCAGTACTGCATACCAGCCCACCTGAAAACACTGGATACACAACAAACTGGGAGCAATGGCATGCCATAGTAAGTTGAAATGCTTGTACAGCCCAGTAAAGGAATCCCCCATCGACACCAGAACATACAGGAGGTGGATGTTTCAGTACTTTATTGGGCTACTACTACTGTAAAACCGTAAAACCCCAACCCATCCCCCACTCCCCCATCCCCAAAGACTGATTGTTAGTATAGCGTGGCACTCCTTTGTAAGTAATAACAAAAGGCAAAAGGGAGCAAGATGCTGACAAAACACAGCACCGGAAGTAATTTTGGTTAAACTTCTAGTACCAGGACTTGGTACATACTGCAGTTCACCATATTATTTGTTTTCACCTGTTTGTTTCTGTGCAATGCATAATGTTCAGTTTATTGTGTGTCTCTTGTAAATGTATAGCCAGTAAAAGTTAATGCTGAAAATATATAGTAGTATTTTGAATGTTTAATAGTACTGCTACTACTTTATATACTGTAAATTAGACTGTGTACATACTGTATACCGGTATTCTCACTTTAAAAAAATGAGTGGAAAATTGCACACAATAGCTAACTATATGCAAAAAACTACTCTAAAAATTTGTTTTACCTTTTTTAGTGATTCATTAATTGTAATTCAATGAAAATATCAGGAATACATTTAACTTATAAATGTTTACATTAAGAAAAATTATTGTAAGTATAAACTATACTGTGATTTGAACACATTTAAGTTAAATTTCATAAATCTGCACTTCCTCTCACATCGATTTCTTTGTCTTTACAACAACACATTCTGGTATAACTTTTATTCATAATAACAGCTATTTTACAGTAAACATGTAATCTAGTACTTAGTTTTGTTAGTTACAGAAGTAAGCATTTGTTTCACTAAAGCCTGGAGAACAAGACAGTGTCTTTAACAACCTACAGTACCTCATTGGTTTGCTTTAAAATGCAAACAAATTTCATGGATAGTTACATATGTTCATATATTTTTTTTATCGTTTACAACTACCATTTTACACAAAAAAAGAAAATGACACTTTGAGATACGATATGACGTTTGTCCTAAACTACGATCTGTAAATAAAAGATATCTACCTAACCATTACAGTATTTGACATCTTATTTAATTAGTGTTCTGCATAGGTAATATTTTTAAATTCATTATCTGCCATCTGTACTTATTTAGATTTTTTTGTTAGAATGTTAAGAGTATAGTATATTCTTGCATTTGTCATAATGAATGAGCATCTTAGTGGTTGTTTTTGGTTTTTTTTTAAAAAACCTTTTGTAAATGGTTTATACTTATGTTTTTAATTTCAGTTTCACAACGAGAATTTTCGGTAATGGTCACTTCAAGAAAAGTCAAATCTTGCAGTATAATTCTAACTATATAAGATATACTATAGTATAATATTTGGCCAACTAGTTCTTCACTTCCACTTCAATGCATTATTTAGATACTTTTAAATGCTCAACTGAATGATTTTAATATAACACATTCATATAAAACAAATGCTAAAATCGTCAAGATGTGCCCATACCTTCATTTTCAGTCAGTCAGGATATAGCAGGTTGGAAAATGACTGACTAACACAAGGTCACGGGGGTCTGCTGGAGCCAATCCCTGCCAACACAGGCTGCAAAGCAGGAACAAATCCCGGACAGGGCACCAGCCCACCACAGGACACACACTAGGGACAATTTAGGATCGCCAATGCACCTCACCTACATGTCTTTGGACTGTGGGAGGAAACCAGAGCACCCAGAGGAAACCCACGCAGACAATGGAGAGAACATGCAAACTCCATGCAGGGAGGACCCGGGAAGCAAACCTAGGTCTCCTTACTGCGAGGCAGCAACGCTACCACTATGCCACCGTGCCGCCCTCCAAGAATCATTTAGATTTTTATAATTATTTTAATTTATGCTGCCTTAAACAAGTTTAAATTTGCTTTAACCACACTTGTTGGAAACCTGCTCCAAATGTCAGTCATTCAATAAATATCAGAATATTGATCTAAATTTAAATGCACCATAATTTTATTACATTAAGCTACTGAATTTATAGTCAGTTTTAAAGATCAATAATGTTTTCTTAATGTGTGTCAATAGCGTACAGGTTATCGGTCAGAACTCCTTCAGTTGTCATTTTCTGTAAAAGTGCAGTGATTCCAATTATTAGAAAGGAACGTCCGTTTTAGTTTTGCACTTTTTTTTTTTTTTACACTGCCCACTTTCTAATGCTACAGAATCTCATATGATACAAAAATGTAAAGTCTATTTTCTGAATGAGTAACTTGACTTGAGCATCATGATAAAATGGCTGTTGCTAATGATTTTATCACAGGTGTTGTTAAGTTGAGGCTGTGCCTGTTTTTATATTAAGTGTAAAATCAGGAGTTGGTCATATAAGATGTACACACTCTAATACCCAAAACAGGAGATCTCCTGAAGTATTACAGGCTACATCATGAAACATTAGAACATGGAAGTTGCTTATCTTGTCTGCATTTGAATTGCCCTTGCTGTTTTAAAACCTGGAGTGCGCGTCGTACACATTTATCAAGACACCATGTATCAGAAAAATCCATTGGTGCCTGGAGTAGTACTGTTTTACTTGGAAAGTTTGTAATACTCATTTTTCTTAAGAGAAGGAGTACTTTCAGTATATTAAACATCTAAGAAGCCACAAAAATGTGGAATGTGTGTTTGAATGTGATTTCAGAATCCCGTACGTACTGTTGTCAACATTAACAACTTATTCAATGCTGTATTCTGCTATAGGATAAGGTACACTTCTGGAATGAACTTGCCATATGGCTACACTTACTTGACTTTATAGAAATAATTCAGTTACTTGTCAGATACTTGTCTCTGAAAATAATACTGGCTTCACTGTGAAGACTCTAAATGCCTGGTATCATGAGCATTTTAGGTCATATCAGCTTGAGTATTCCAGCAAATAATTATTGGGGAGCCACAGAAATGGTTACTCTGAAACATTACATTTACTGCAAATTTTATGTAATGCAATAAAATGGGTAATTTTTATAATTACTGCTTTTTTGATTTGAGTATATATTCCTGACTTGGGTCTTACTAAGATTGTAAATTTCCTGAGTACAGAATATCCATTATAATGTCTTTACAATTAAAATACAATACCTAAACATGTTGATCTTTTACATACTTTGATCTGTATATAAAATATCTTTGAACAAGTTTAGGATACACATGTCTTTACTCATTTCGGCTTTCAAAACTTTCTAGATTCATAGGTGTTATGGAGTCTTCAGTGCTTAGAGTGATCTTCGGTCACGATATTGGAAAGTTAACCTTTCCCACTCGAATACCAGCTACAATGGAAGAACTGAATATTGTAGTGAAAGAAGAATTAATGGGAGTTTTCGGCATTCAATATCTAGACTCCAAATTTGCGGACTACTTCTTTCTGACTTCCACTGACCAAATTAAGCTCTAAGACACAAATGCTGTGCCAATTGCTCCCATATTTTATGACTTTATTTTCCTCAGAAGAAAAAAATAATATCTCTGATATGGCTTCAACAACCTCACAACACTGCTGAATTGCATCCAAGAAGTATTTAAGACAGATTACCATGGCCAAAGGATTTCAAAATCCCATGTTTTGCCCCTGAAACAGCGATGGTATTTGAAAGAGCAATCGGGCTTATTTTAATCATAGCACTCCTCTGACAATGTCAAAAGTGAAAACAGACATACTTGAAGAGATTGGTGCAGTGCATTCATACATGCATCCCGTACCCAACAGCTGCAAAGACTTCAGTAGTTGCAGAGGCTCCCATAACAAAACATCCTTGTTTAAAAGAGTCTGGCTCTTATTCTAGTTATTATGGCAGGCAGACTAGTATCAAATACAAGATGGGCAACTATACACCTAATCTGAGAGCCTTTGACAGTCCTGAGGTCCCCTGCAATACTCTCATACATAAATACCCCAAAAATATGGAAAAGCGGAGGTCAACTACCTGCCACCTTACCTTGCAGGAGAAAATAAGGAAAGTATGGCAGAAGAGAGAATACAATTACTGAATGAAACAAAAAAAAAAAAAAAATGGCAGAAACATTTAAACAAAGAAGAAATTGAGTTGCTAACTTGTGCTCAAGATGTTGAAGAGCAATGGTCTGCTTTTTTTGATAAAACAGAGGTTAGTCAGCACTGCTGAAACAGTACTTACTATTCTTAATTAATCTCATAGACTTAATATACTTTGAGTAACTTCTTTGTCAGATTAATGTCTATGAGCTGTTGAGCAAATACAACTATTCATGATAACTAGGAATATTATATAGTAAATGTTGGATGACATTTCGTAAATGGCATGCGAGACGCAAGTGTATGCATACACTTATTTTTATTTTATTTATTTGTCAAATTGCACCCTGTCTAGCATTAGTTTCTTCACTTAAAACTTTTTGTTTTCTGTGACCTTCAGATCAATGAAGAATTTCAGAGGATCACAACTCTGTCTTAAACCATCATTTTATTCTGATGTTGGACCAATGTACTCCGAAAGTTATTATCAATGTTTTATAACAAGGAAGGAGCACTTGGACAAAGATTACAGATCCAAATTGCTACCACCCTTCAGGTATTCTTACATTAAATACTTTGAAAATTTGCTTAAAACTTACTTAAAATGATAAAATATATAACAATCATTATTGCCTCAAAAAATCCAAAAAAGCTAATTGTGTTAAAAAATATCATAGTTTTTCATTACTAATTGACTGTATGAATAAAATGACAAATGATACATCATTTTATGTATATAGTGTAATAAGAAAGTATGAGGTGTATATACTGTATGTTTTTATCATTCATTAGCTTTTAGAAAAGTAATGTAAGGTCAGTTTGAAAGACTGAATTGCATGTAGTTCTGGTCGAGTTAAATATTTTGTCTTTTTCTAGAATCCAAGCAATTCTCCCATTGAGAGGAAACAAAGTGGTTTTATGTTTGGTTGATTGCAAGAAAGATAATATACAGTAGATGACCTCATTAAATACTACCAAGCAAGTTGAAAGCTGTGGCATCAATGGGCATTGCACATAGAGTCCCATTTTTGTTCTTGCACATTTTCTGCTGTTTCCTGATTTTTATTTTAACAGGATGCTGAAAGAGCCAGTATATTGTAGGGCCTCGCCCAACATGTGATGAAAGTACTGTATATGTGGTCAAAGAGTGTGAAAACCTAGAAGACATTGGCATTTGTCCTAGAGAGTACCCAGATTATGACTAATCTTGGAAGTGTGGCCAAGGATTGCTCCAAACTTCTAGGTCTGGCTTATGCACTGTACATGAGCTACCCAAAAGAGCTGAAATATACTTTTGAATCTGAACAGTTTAAAGCTTTCCTCCAAAGTGCAGGCTCTTAAAAACAAACTTTTGTATTGACTATTTCATGTCCTTCTTATGACTTTTGTGCCTAGTTCATTACCAGTTTAACATTAGTGTGTACATGTAGAAGTAATACAGAAGGAAAAAAAAATACTTCTTATGTACTCTTATTATAAAGAGTTGTACAAATTTAGGATTCTTTAATTCAAAGAGCCTGAAGTATTTGTTCTGTTCTGAAATGTGTATGTGTGATTTTACATACTTTGTTTTTTTTTTAATTACACATACATTTTACTTAAATTTTGTTTACGTAAAGTGCTGCTCCACTTAATCAAGTGGACACAGTTTTGACCAGAGGTTTTGACCTGCTATTGTCTTTCAAAAATGCAGTAGCAGACCCTGATTATCAAGATCTACCAAAACAACAATTTTTCTTAAATTCCATTACATTTAGGGTTTCAAGGGCTTGGTGATTATCTGATTGGCCACATAAGCTCAGCTAGTGGGAGGGAAAAATTATGGGCTGTTTGAGTACTTCTAATACAAGTTTGGTATTAGCTGTATTAAATAGGATGAATCTTTGGATATAAAGTTATCAATTTAGTCTCCTAATTTGTCAGATTTCTTATGTTCATTTTCAAAATAAATGTAAGGTTTTTAATGTTTTTTCCCCTCATTAGAATGTTCAAATAATCAATACCAATTTAGATGGAATATTTGAATGTGAATTGTTCAAGTTGTGCTTGAAAGTTTGTGAACCGTTTAGAATTTTCTATATTTCTGCATAAATATGACCTAAAATATCATCAGATTTTCACTCAAGTCCTAAAAGTAGATAAAGAGAAACCAGTTAAACAAATGAGACAAAATATTATACTTGGTCATTTATTTATTGAGGAAATTGATTTAATATTACATATTTGTGAGTGGCAAAAGTATGTGAACCTCTAGGATTAGCAGTTAGTTTGAAGGTGAAATTAGAGTCAGGTGTATTCAATCAATGGGATGACAATCAGGTGTGAGAGGGCACCCTGTGTTATTTAAAGAACAGGGATCTATCAAAGTCTGCTCTTCACAACACAAGTCTGTGGAAGTGTATCATGGCGCGAACAAAGGAGATTTCTGAGGACCTCAGAAAAAGAGTTGTTGATTATCATCAGGCTGGAAAAGGTTACAAAACCATCTCTAAAGAGTTTGGACTCCACCAATCCACAGTCAGACAGATTGTGTACAAATGGAGGAAATTCAAGACCATTGTTACCCTCCCCAGGAGTGGTAGATCAACAAAGATCACTCCAAGAGCAAGGCGTGTAATAGTTGGTGAGGTCACAAAGGACCCCAGGGTAACTTCTAAGCAACTGAAAGCCTCTCTCACATTGGCTAATGTTCATGTTCATGAGTCCACCATCAGGGGAACACTGAACAACAACGGTGTGCATTGCAGGGTTGCAAGGAGAAGGCAACTGCTCTCCAAAAAAAAAACATTGCTGCTCGTCTGCAGTTTGCTAAAGATCACATGGACAAACCAGAAGGCTATTGGAAGAATGGACGGATGTGAACGAATGAAACTAAAATAGAACTTTTTGGTTTAAATGAAAAGCGTTATGTTTGGAGAAAGGAAAACACTGCATTCCAGCATAAGAACCATATCCCATCTGTGAAACATGGTGGTGGTAGTATCATGGTTTTGCTGAATCTGGGCCAGGATGGCTTGCCTTCATTGATGGAACAATGAATTCTGAATCATATCAGAGAATTCTAAAGGAAAATGTCAGGACATCTGTCCATAAACTGAATCTCAAGAGAAGGTGGTTCATGCAGCAAGACAATGACCCTAAGCACACAAGTCGTTCTACCAAAGGGTTAAAGAAGAATAAAGTTAATGTTTTGGAATGGCCAAGTCAAAGTCCTGACCTTAATCCAATCGAAATGTTGTGGAAGGACCCGAAGAGAGCAGTTAATGTGAGGAAACCAACCAACATCCCAGAGTTGAAGCTGTTCTGTACAGAAGAATGGGCTAAAATTCCTCCAAGCCAGTGTGCAGGAATGATCAAAAGTTACCGGAAATGTTTAGTTGCAGTTATTGCTGCAAAGGGGGGTCACACCAGATACTGAAAGCAAAGGTTCACATACTTTTGTCACTCACAAATATGTAATATTGGATCATTTTCCTTAACAAATAAATGACCAAGTATAATATTTTTGTTTAACTGATTTCTCTTTATCTACGTTTAGGACTTGAGTGAAAATCTGATGATGTTTTAGGTCATATTTATGCAGAAATATAGAAAATTCTAAAGGATTCACAAACATTCAAGCACAACTGTATATGCTTATGAGAGGATGGAAATATACATTCGTCATACTATATAAAATATTAAAGTTGCTAAACATCTATTCCCAAAACAGTAGTCTTACAGAAATACGCTATCTCCTTAAAGGTACAAGTTTGTCTCTCTATTATAAAAAAAAAATCCTGGAGAGAAACACAAGGGCGTCAAGACGTGATCTTCACGTTAAGATCACGGAAGACATTTAAAAGAAACCGTGAGATGGCCACAGAGCGTCTCGCCGGGGACCTTAAACATGAGACTTTGTGCCAAGAGAATGATCCAGGACCATCTTGCGATGACGTGGAATATGAGATTCTTGCAAGACACGCCCTACTTACAATCAATATCAAATAAGCCAAGAGGCAGCAAAACATTTAGTTGTCTAAAGGATTTGAGCACACACCGATCCAGGGCTCTCAACGCATATAAAGCATATAAGGACAGTACGTTATAAATTAAATGTCGACATCTAAGCGAAGAAGAAAGCAGCGCGGAGAAAAGAGACACAAAAGCGTTGGAGAGAAAAAAGAGCAAAAAAGAATAATCGAGGTGCAAAGTCAGAAAATAAGGAAAGTAATTATCAGACTGGAACAAGTGGAATTGGAAAAAAAGCACGTCCAATCCGGCTCAGAATTAAAAGACAATGAGTAAAACACAAAGTAGAACTTCATAAAGACGTTTAAAAACGTTGGCGCTAAACACATTTAGAGCAGGTTAGAGATTATGAAACCAGTGAAATTAGAAAGGCTCAAAAAAAAAACATTGGCGCTATACACATGTGGAGAAAGTTAAAGGATATGAAAGTAGGAAAATTGAAATATATAAAAAAAGAAAGTAAAGATCGCAGTAGTGCAAACAAACTGCCTCATTTAACTATGCACCAGTTTAACTTTGCTTTTGCACAATAATTACTACACTATTACACCTTAACACTTAATTCTACTAAATTCAGATAATTTGACTTATTTATTATGTTCTGTTATATACTGTTATCTTTCTATCTATGACTTTTTGTTAATCTAACTGATATTCTTCTAACTTTGCACAGTTTTTGATAAGCGGATCAGAATGCATTTCACTGTGTGTTGTCCTGTATAACTATTCATGGGATAAAGAATCTTGAGAATTTCAAAAACGGAGTTTACCTCACATGCATTTATTGGTTACTTTGCAAAAAAAAATTATTAATTGCTGATAATGTAGATCATTTTGTCTGTGCTGAAATTCCAAACAGAGAAACCTATCCTGAATTATGATACAAAGTCATTAAACACATGTCTCACTGACCTCATTAAAAAGATTCAGCACATTGGGACTCGAAAAATTCCAAATATTGATTTTACAGAAGTTCTGAAATAAAAACGAAACAAATGAAATAGCAACAATTCAAAGAAAAAAAAATCTTAAAAGTGTGTATCCGAAAAACAAACACGGGGGTTGGTGAGTGAAGCGAGCAGGGGGCAAAGCCCCTTAGTTATCATTAAAAACGAGATTTCTGACAAAGGTTCCTGGTTTATAGTGTCAAATGTTTACATTTGGGAAGTTTAACTCGGTTGTTGTGACTATCGGAATATGTTCAAATAAATAGATTTATGCAATTCTAGAATTTAATGGCTATACAGTCATTAATTACAGCACAGCATTACTATTTTTTGTGTGTGTAACTCAAATGAAAATCTGAATAAAATATTTTTGCCACTACATATATTTAACCAAACTCATTTATTTTAGGTAAATCTGAGTAAATTAAGTTTACTCAATAGTGCAGTATATTAAATCCACTCAAATATTGCATGTAATTTTTTTGTTTTACGTAGCTTCAACACTTTTTTTTACTGTGTATATTGAATAATTATTTTTTCTGTTTCACAGTTCTCTTGCACTTTTGTATTGGTTTTCAAACTGTTTTTGTAATTATTATGTTATTTAAACTACTAATGCATCTCCTTATTTGCTAACTATTTTACTTTTCATAATTTAATTGTAAATTTTATTATAAAAGTATATAAACTGATTGCATATTTTGGGTACTTAAAGATATATTATCATAATTTTTTCTTACAGTTTTGGATTATGTAGATTTCAGTTTCACTATTCTTTTGCGGTTTTGTTTTAAAAATGTTTATTTTAACGTTATTTATCCCCGCCCCCACCCCTCACGACGCCATATTGGACGCCGCCATTTCCTATGTGTGGAGGTGACGTCATCGAACCATCCACTATATAATAACGCGTCAGGCACCACCTTCTCAGACTGGGAAGTTATCTGGTGTTATGTGCCGCATTGTACAGTGTTCTGTTTAAATAGTCTAGTCGTTGAAAACTGCGTTGAACTATACGTGTTGTTTTTTTTTTTTTATGTTATGGTCGTATTGTATACAATTTGAGCGAGCTTATCAACAACAATGACGTTCAGGCACAGAGTTTTGCATTTGTAAAGCACTAATCTTTCTCGCCACGCCGACTCGTGAAGACGATCAAACTGAGAGGGTTGAAAGGAATGTATTCGGAAAAAAGGGACTATATGCAGGGAGATTGTATAGCATTTTGATGTAGAAGCTCCTGTGGTGGCGTGATGGCTTCGTGGCGTTGCGGGACACGAGCCCAGTATAGTGTGGGTTTGCATGTAATACTGTGTTAGTGTTTGTATGCTGAAGGCATCACGGTACGTCGCTCGTTTTATGTTTTTGGTACATTTGTAATCTGTATTAATTTACACACGAACAAAGCTTGTCCTGCTTAACGTGCCGCGATTTTTTTTTTTTCTCAGTCAATTTTCTCAAGTGTGGTTTTCCAGGTTTCCAAGAACGGTAGCCATCGTAGTGTGCAGTGAGTGCATCGTTAAAGACTTTTTTTTTTTTTTAATCTGAATTGCTTAAAGTTGACTTGCCGCCAGATAGTCTGTCGAGTATGTGCTCATTAATTTAATTCGTCACATCTCGCGTAAAACATTACACTGTATAACGTTTATTAAACATTGCTAGTAAATTTTAACTCGGGTATCTGTTAGAGCAGTACAGTATTTAGCTAACGTTAAACAATGGCGTTACCATATGCCATTTAACCTTTACAAATGGCTTATTAGTCGTCGGTTGATCCATTCATTAGATGGGATTGAGCCAACATTGTTCATTTGAGCCATGGTAAAGTTAGGCTGGACAAAACGTAAATGTAGTTCAATAGCGGCGTCTAGCCACAAAATGAAAGGCTGACAACTTGTATGTACCCACCTTTGTCTGTTTTTCTTCCCCAAGTATATATTTATTTAAAGCATAGTTTGGATTATAATTCAAAAGGCTTAAATTGGGAAAGGTAGTTGTCCTGTCCTCTTAACCTCTTATTTCTCTCCCATAGTCCTGACTTATTCATTTATACAAGTTGCTCTTTAATTGAAATGAAAAGGAACAAGGCAAAGGAGTTTAAAGAATTGGACAAAATCACTTTTATTTCAAAAGCGATTATCCTAGAGATGCTTCCGGATAAGTACTTTCAGTGTTTTGATTCAGTTAAAATCAATTGGTGCGTTTTCTTGTAGGTTTAAAAACCACATTTGTTGTTCATAGCAGTAAAATTTAAAAGTGCACTCTGCTTTTGTCAGCACTGTTGAATATTCTTTGCCTTGGCTTTTCAGGTTTTGACAATAATTCGTTCACCTGTCTTAATTGCATACAGATGAATTGTTATTTAAACACTTACTTTATAAGCTTGCTCAAAACCTTTTTTAACAATATTGAGTAAAACTGACCAATGTGCCCTTGTATTAACAGAACTATGTTCTTGCAAGCAAAGCTGCAGCAGCTAGCTAAGCAGAGTCCCAAGAAACTAGTGAGAGAACTGTATCTGTTGCATATTATGGTGGACAAAGCCCACCTTAAAATGTGTGTGAATTCTCCATTTTTATGAAGGAAGATGGGGGACTGAGGTCTTTGGTCAAACAGCCAAGTATACAGCTTAAACAGTACTGCCAGTAATTTGGTTCCACAATTGTACATTAAGTTATGTGTTCATTTTCCAGTGTGTGAAGTGCCATCATTACCAGTAACTTCATGTTGTGAACTGGACCAAATTTTTGTGATGCAGTAGAATAATACATTTATTTTGGGCTCTGCATTTTTTATTTTTAAGCAGTAACGCCAGCCCCATATCCATCCATCTAAATAAACAGCGATGGTGGTCTTCATGATTTCTCTAGGTGCCTTCTTCAATGTTTCCTCATTCCACACCTTATCAATATAAAGCATTTGTTTTAGAGTTGGATGTGGCTAAATCCCCAAAGTACAAGCTTCTAATATGTGCAGATTTTAATGTTTTTATAAAGAAAGTCTAGCTGGAAGATAATCCTTTGAAATACAGCATTGTGTGTGCTCCTGAATTTGTAATGTTTTATATATATATATATATATATATATATATATATATATATATATATATATATATATATATATATAAATTTCCATCCAAAGGCGGCATGTCCCACCACAACTTCCACCTGTTCCAATCATTCGTTCATTGAAAGCTTGGCTGCTAAATAAGGAACCTGAAAAGCAAACAAATGGGCAAATTAATAATGCCTGCAGATTCTATGTATGTTGGGTAAACCACATGAGGGACTTCTCTACAATATCATCTCACTTTGCATGAATGAGAGGTGATTTGTTCAACTAAATGACCTACTGGGAATTTGTTACCCTATGAGAAATAAATGGTACTAGGGCTAGAACTGCTTATACTAATTTCTCAATGCAAAATAAACAGAAAAAAATTGTTCCCCCCACCACCATATATGTGAAGTCTGTTGTATGTTATTGTTAATTTCATACAATTGGAACATACATTGATTTGCGTCTGTAAATGTATAGTACTTGTCAGTTAGCAGGTTTTTTTTTCAGTTTTTATTCTTTCAGTAATGTTCAAGCTCCCACAAAATTTGTTTTGTTATACCTCCTCTTTATTTGAAAACCTTGTCAGATCTTGTGCGTCTGTATGACATTTGGAATAATTCATTTTATGACCTGTATTGTACATTTCGGAAAAATGTTACTGCACTAATGCAACATTATATTCATTTGCATACCTTGCGCGTTTTTAGTCAGTGACTGCATTTGTTTTTTCTTTTTTCAATCTTGGCCAGTGTCCACTGCCCACACTCTAAATGTAGTGGTAGCAGAAAAAGGTGCAAGCGATGCCCCTGCCTTTGGAAATGTTTATAGCATTTTTCCTGCTGCACCTCCAAAGGGTGGACTTGGATGAATAGTAAGGTCTTTTTTTAAAAAAAAAAAAAACAAATTGTAAAGAAACCTGGAAAGGTCAATCAAAGGTCTCTGCAAATTAGTTTTAAAACTGAACCTTAGGGTTATATGAACAGTCCAATGCCGTGTGTTAGAGGTAACTACTGGAAAAATTGGTGGTGAGCAACAAACACCCAAATTTGATCCAGCCCTGATTGCATCTCTTGCAGCACAGACCTGAACTCGCCCAAACCAGATCTTCAGTTTTCTGTCATGATAGTTACTAAAATTTCTTATTTGATGAATGCAGTGTTGTATTTGTTGTCATTTGACCCAATTTTATGCATTAGTTATATTTTTAAAAAGACGTGATGATTGAAGAACAGAAGTAATTACATTCCTATCAGACAAAAACTCTGGCCTTGGACTTTCCTTTCAGGTACAGATCAGAAAATGAAGCTGATCTACCCTGCAGATAAAACTTTTGCAAAAGCAGAAGTATACACTAAAACAATATCTGACTTTTATTATAAAATGGAAAGCCCACAGAAAAAAAATTAAAACTGGATACATAGAATTGAACACAACATCTTTGATTTAAAAAAAGCAGAAATGATAAAATGAAAACAGTTTTTAAGCAAATAAAACCTACTGTGATCAATTATTTGCAAGATATAATTAGCTAAAAGTCAGAGCTCGCTTTCTTTGGTAGTAAGGCTTTCTGGATAATTTTTATCTTAATAAACAAGTAAAGAATGATCTATCTACAGTCTTGTGTTAAAAATGTGTTAGTTTACTTTTTAAGGTTTACATTTTTGTTTATGTCAGTAAGCAATTGTGTTTGTTATACAAGAGGCTTCTACATGCTTATGTTGAAACATTTGTCTGCAACAAAAACAGTGATTGAAGTAGGTTAAATATGACACAGTAAGTTAAAGCTACCTTTAACAGTCCTTACACAAAGTATACAATAGCGAAACACATGACCGTTTATCACAACATCTCTTTTCATAAACCTGTATTGCTTATGCATGCATTTATGAATATTTGTGATTAGAATATTTTTTTCCACATGCACAACCTTTTACATAAGGGTTCCCAAGATCAAATTTTTTGGATATGACACTACAGTCCCAAAAAGGTTAACGAAATGCAGTGCCTGGTGAAAAAAATTCATACACTCAATACCAAGGGTAAACCCATGTGGCAAGACGTGAAATACTTCATAAAAAAAGCACAATAAGCATAAGGTAGTTTTAAAACAAAAGCATAATTAAGATTTTTTTTTTTTAAATCAAAGGTGAATTAAAGAGTTTAAAACGGGAACATTGTAAACAGCAATAAACTGAAAGAAAATGAATTGAAGAGTCCAATCTGCACAGAATGGCTAACTTTGCTTAATTTCTATCACATTATTTGATATCTCACATGTTGTAAGCTACTGCTGTCTCAAAGTATTGCAAACATATTTCAATATTTTAAAATTTCCAATTTGTTTTACATTGTCTGAATGTGTTTTTGAATGATTTAATTTTTTTTGCACACTGCACTTAAGAGCCAATGTATTAAAGCTACTTAAAAAAAAAATGCCTACAATGGCGGGGGATAATAGATCAGGTGGGTACAGAACCTTTAATTTTTATTCCAGCATATCTGGTTTCTTCTTCCAGCTAGCTCTCCCTCTGAAATTGTAGATCCTTAAATGCCTCATGGTGTCCTTGTTCTGTCTTCTGCTTGTAGGCAGCCTCTTCTTAAGCAACCGATGCCCAGTCTGGCTCCTGAAAGGGTATTCATTTCATTGTTGAACAAATTGTTATTACTGGGTGTTGCATTTTATCATATGGTGAAAAAACAACAAAATAAAAATCAACTCTCTAACCTATAGTTCTGGACACTACCTTCTAAATATAAAGGTCTAGTACAGACCATGGAAATATAAGACTTTTGGGGGAGTATTTGGGGAACAAAAATGTCTAATAAAGTCCAAACCCATTCAATGAGAGAATACTTTGGAGACTAAGCTCCTATCTCATTTAACAAGCAAGGCCCATTTTGTTGGTTTGGGAGTGTGGTAGGAACAAGTGACAAAGGAGTCCGCTAAGAGAATTTTGAGGCCCACAAGATGAGGGGCATAGGGTGAGAAGGTGAATAGTACAGAATTGGGCGGATGAATATCCAACATTTACTGAAAAATGAGGAGTTGAATGGTCATGAGTGAAGACATTGGGATAGAATAAGTGGCTGTCTTCAAAGGGGTGAAGATCGAGTAAGCAAGTAAATATAAGCTAATATATATATGCAGCAGGAGATTGTTTCTTACAAGAATTTGCTCTCTAGACCGAAATAAAAATGATGTGATCTTTTCTGGCATGATTTTTGTGCTCATTTCAAATCTTACAAATATTTCACCCTGCAATATGAGGACTGTTTTTTATGCTCGCTGGCAATTAAATAAAACAAAAAAAAAAAAATCCAGCGTATGATCCAGTATGCTGAAATGCAGAAACACCCTGCAGTTGAAAAATGGTTCAGTGTAGTAATGCTGATAAAATGTAATCACTAACACAAACAAGTTTAATTGAAATTTAGCTTTAAGATATCTACTTAAACTTAACACTTATGTAGTTCTTACCAGAGATGAAAATGTCCTTGCCAATTTGGTTGAAAAGCTGCTGAATACGCTTCAGTAGGGCATCTACAATTTTTTCAATTTAGTCAATTGAGGTTCACCTTTCAAAAAGATCTTGAAACATGAAATTCAGGTGTTAACAAAGTGAAATAGTTGAACATTCAAGCAAACAATTCAGTTTGATCAGCTAGTAAAATGTGTATAATCAAAACATTGAGGCAAAGAATATGATGAGCCTCGGTTGTTTTTCTATAATGAGCAACATTAAGCAGCCCAAATATTGCTCCATTATTGCGGATTGTACACCTGATGTTAGCCATAAGGAGCAAACTACACTAATTCTAAAAATTAACAATGAAAGAAATACACAGGAATAAAGGGCACTTTATGAGAATACTTCCAGTAAAAGAGACAACAGGAGAAATTGTCTTCTCTTGCCCTTGACAGGAACTAAATATTCCTTTTGGAAACAACAAAGGGTGTAAAGACTGTGAAACTATATATATATATATATATATATATACACCTGACATTTCTTCTTTGTTGTGTCCGTTCCTTCTGTCTCGTGACCAGTCTTCAACACTTATATTTATATAATCCTCGTGTTTATCAAGACCGCTCCTACAGAAAACTGTATGGAAAATAAGGTAGTAGCCTTACCGAATTAATTAAAATTACTGGCATTGCAAAAAGCCAAACTGTTAATCAAGTTAAAAGTCTCATCTTATCTCCTCTTTTCTTGCACTATATGAATGAGCAGAAAGTCAAAACTGGAAACCCACCTCAATAGTGTATGGTAATGGAGGCAGCAAACTTGGCAGTTTTTAAAGCTGATTCATTTTCCAACCTTAAGGTTTTGTCATGCTTGAATGTGCCTGGGATAATTAAAAAAAAAAAAAAAATAGGCAAAAATATGCTATAAGAGGAAGGCACATTTGGTAAATACTCTCCTGAAGATGTTTTCTACAATAATGCAATTTGGAATTTGACTTTTTTGATTTGGCAATACTTGATGTGGACATATTGGTAACTTCTACATACCGTGTGTTTATGTACAGTATCTCTGTCTGGGTGACTAAGTGTATCCCAATTTGGCTTTTCGTCCTTCTGTGCGCGTGTACTCTAAAAGAGACTCGAATATAAATCTTTACCATTATAATTACTCTATCTAAACTTAAGTTATTGTAGCTTTGTTTGCTGAGTTTCTTTTGAGGAAAGATGTTTTTCTATTATATAGTACTTTTCATCTTTTTCTAAAGAATATCTCAGGAAATGTAAAATTTCCCTGGTGTCTTTAAGTAATCACTTGTTTTTTCATTAGACAAACTCTTTCTAAATGCAGTATGTTTCTTTTTCTCCCAAAACCAGCAGGAAAGATCAGCATTCCAACTTTAATAGCAAAACTGTAGTCTCCAGCACTCTTTCTGATTACTCTTTATTTTTTATTAGTATCTGCTGTTATTGTCTAGTGTGGCATTTATTTAAAGGATCATTTTCAATCATCATTCAGGAACTGAAAACTGGGCCCATACAGACTTCCCTGTAATGAACTACAAATTCAGTGAATACTTTTCAAAATTAAAATTTATACACCTTGAACTCATATCACGTCTGTATTTTAAACCATATATTGATTATACACTCTTAAAAATGAAGGTGCCGGAGTGGTTCTTCAGAGCGATGACACAGGGGAACAAATTTTGGTTTCTAAAGGATGCATCCACATGAAAGTTCCAGAAAGACACTTTATTTATGTAGATCTGTAACAGGCTCCATATACTAAATAACCGTGAATAGATGGTAACAGATTTGTGAAATACCAACAAGTCCTGATTTTAAAAGGACTCTTGCTGCATGCAACAACATAGGCCAATTCTGGGTTTTCTTAATCTGTTAGTGCCCTACAGCCTATCAATAATTAAACATTTCAGGTTTTTTTCCTACATATTTTTCAAAGCACAAATAAACCAACTTCATATGCAGAGAACCATTCCCAGAATGAAATGCTGCTGTCAAGCAGTGGTTCTAAGAGGAACCATACAACCTGCTTGTATGGGTGAGCTGTGGTTGCTCCTTGACACTTCAACTTCACAATAATAGCATTTACATTTGACTACAGCAAAAATGTCACATACTGACTTGTGCTAAAGGTGGCTTCCTATGGCAGTGCCACATTTAAGGTGATTGAGCTCTTCAGTACGACCCCATTGTACTGCCAATGATTGTCAATGGTGATTGCATGGCTATGTGCTTGATTTTATGCACCTTTTAACTATGGCTGCAACACCTGATGTCAATCATTTAGAGGGTTGTACACATACGTTTGGCGTACAGAGTATTGTCGGAGAACCCCCTATTCGGTTCCGATCATTCGAATCACGGGCATTTTCGGTGGCCGCTCCTTTATGCTTTACGGAGTCGGCTGTACTCACCATCCCCGCTGTACCTCTCTGGCTGAAGAATCCAGCGTTGCAAAACAGGAAAATTAGAAATCGAGCAATAAACTGAAAGAAACCAAATTTAAGAGTTCCTTCGGCACTAAATAGCTAACTTTGCCTAATTTATGCCTCATAATTGGTTATCTCACTTGTTCTAATCTGAGCATTCTTCTCCTGTAAGACTGGTACTTGGCGCGTTTCCTCTCACTAGCTTCCTCAATACGTTCTTCCCAGGGCACTGTCAGTTCCAGCATGATCAGCTGTTTTGAGGCCTCAGGTGTAATGATCATGTCTGGCCGGAGTGTTGTTATAATTTGCTGTGGGAACTTTAGCTGGTTTCTCAAGTCAGCCTGCAGCTGCCAGTCAGAAGCTGTGTGGAAGAGGCCTGTTACTGCCTTTACCTGGGATTGCTCTCCCGCTTTAATGAAGGTAACTGACTTCTTAGGGCCGTGGAGGAGTTTGCTTGTCTTGATGGCTGCAGTCAAGCTTTCAACAACTGCCATGAGCACCTTGTCATGGCGCCACTGGTAGCGGCCGTCTGCCAGTGCCTTAGGGCAGCTGCTGAGTAAATGTTCTAGAGAGCCTCTTCCTGAACAAAGTGGGCAGGATGGTGTCTCGCTCTTTCCCCAGACATGGAGGCTTGCTGGGCTTGGCAGGGCATCGTAGACTGCCTGCACCAGGAACCGGACACAAAAGAAATCTCCCTGCATGATGTCCGACCATGTGATCCTTCGCTGGAGAGTACTCTCCCACCTTGTCCACGTTCCCTGTTGCTGGAGTCCTACTGCCCTGCTCGCTCTCTCTTCCTCCACCCCTGCTCGAAAAATATTTTAAGAAATTTTTGGTAAAACCAGTAATGTGTTTTCTTTTATTGACTTGCATTGTCCTATTGATGGGCTTACCAATACAATTTTTAGACACAACATGATAGTTTTAATCTTACTCTTCTTCTGGCTGCTCCTGTTCGGGGTTACCACAGTGGATCATCTTCTTCCATATCTTTCTGTCCTCTGCTTCTTGTTCTGTTACATCCATCACCTGCATGTCTTTGCTCACCACATACATAAACCTTCTCTTAGGCCTTATTTTTTTTCTCTTACCTGGAAGCTCTATCCTTAACATCTTTCTCCCAATATACTCCGCATCTCTCCTCCTTCATCTCCAGCGTCATCCTACAGACCACTGTCCTATGCTGCTTTCCCCTGCCACCACTTTGCAGTCTTCAATCTCCTTCAGATTGACTGACTCTTCTGCATAGGATGTAATCTCCCTGTGTGCATCTTCCTCCACTCTTGTACGTCACCCTATGTTCCTCTGTCTTCTTAAAATACATATTCACCACAGCCATATCCATGCTTTTGGCAAAATCCACTATTACCATTTTCTGTCCCTTGTGTACACTGATCATCACTTCATCCAACTCACTCCAAAAATCTTCTTTCTCATTCATCGCACACCCAACTTGTGGGGCATAAGCACTAGCAACATTCATCATCACACCTCCAATTTCCAGCTTCATAATCATTACTTTGACACTCTTGTCACCTCCAAAACACTCTTGACAAACTGTTCTTTTAGAGTAACCCCTAACCCATTTCTCCTCCCATCCACACCATGATAGAACAATTTGAATCCACCTCTGATCCACCTGGCCTTACTCCCCCTTCCACAATATATCAACCTTCCTTCTCTCCATCATATCTGCTAACCCTTGCCAGTCAAACTGCCAACATTCAAAGTTCCTACCCTCAGTTCCACTCTCTTTACCTTCCTCCTCTCTTTCCTCCAGGTGCGTTTCCCCCTTCTTCAGCCAACAGTAGCCCAATTTCTGCCAGCACCTTGTTGGCTAGCAGTACTGGTGGCGGTCGTCGTTAACCCGGGTCTCGACTGATCCGGTATGGAAATTTGTATTGTTGTCCGCATATTGATTTGGCAAAATTTTACACCGGATGCCCTTCCTGATGTAACCCTCCCCATTTATCTGTGCTTGGGATGCGCAAGAAGAAACACACTGGTTTGTGCATCCCCCTGTGGCTGGGGTATAGACACAACATAAGTTTTAATATATTGTTTTATTACATGCAGTGTATCAATTGTGAAACACACAGATTCATAAAACGTTGCACTTTATTACCAAAAAAAGGTAAGATGTTTTTCACACATTGTATAGGATTTGGATGTACCTTAACCTTCACTATAAACACAACACTCCAGACATTGTCAGTACAACTGTTTATCTTCTGTATTTTCTAGTTAATTAAATTAGAAACGGCCTAAGATGCCCATATGCGCAATCACTGACCTCCTACTTCTCCCTCAGGGCTATGGAGTTGGTACACAATACCTTCCACTCCAAATCCTCAGTTTACAATTTGACTAAACTATTATATTGATTGAAAACACACAACATACATGATACAAGGTACTTCATCACTGCTGGGTGCAGCTTTCAAGACTTTTGGATGAAAACACTGCAAGGGGTTTCTTAAATTTGATGCTTTTTTGTAGGTGTATTCTTTTCAGAACCTTTGAAACCATATTTTCACCTTCATCTTTCTACATCACACTATTACAGATATTTCCCGTCTGTTGTGATTGCAAAGTGATAACTTTTTGCCATTGTGAATTTATATATGGATTGGGTTTAATTTGAAAAAAACTATCAACGTAAATTAAACTGAATCCTGAAAATGAAAAAAAGTGTCAAATTAGTATATGTGAAACTGGAGATTTTAACATATAATTTGCATCTAGTCAGAATCAGAACCGATTTTCAGTAGATTTATGCCACTCAAAACACATCCTCCATGAGAGGTTTAGTTATTGGTCTCCTGTTTCCTGTTACTCTAAACCTTACACACAAACAAAAAAGCTGAAAGCTAACAGAAATAACATTTTTGGTCAGTCAAATTATTCACTTTCAGGATATTCTGAATTTATTTTTTCAAATTAAGACTACAATGATTCCACTAGAATCCTGCATTATTCAAAATATGCTTTAATACTCCATTCCACTCAAATTACTCACTAAATACACGATCAAGAAGGATGTGAATAGGATTTTGGTAATTTCTTTAAAGAAAAAAGATGTAATCTTTATTTTTATACGGTGATTTGAGGGTAATTTAAGATATGAAGGGGGTTCTTTATTATTTCAGTATTAACATTCCTAAATCTGCATTACCAAATTCATGCCCGCAGGAATAAAGCCTACCATGGTAGCCCATGACCAGGTATAAATCCATCACAGAGTCCAAACACTCAAACACCAACAATCTGACAGGGACCATTTAGAACTGCTGAAAATCCTAACCTACACATCTCAGTGCTGTGGATGTAAAACCAACGTAACCATCAGAAAAGACATACAGAGAACATGCAATCTCCACGCAGACCGCAACAAGGTGTGTGGATACGTGACTCAGTAGTGTTAACACATTTTGCAACAGGTTATCCACTTTAATATTTATTCAAGTACCATTTAAAGTAATTTAGAGATTGTATGCAGCAAAAGGATATATAATAAACTGATATGGTTGGCATGCATTTCAAATAGTGATATCCATGGCATGTATTTCACAGAGATTCTGTCTAGATGGATGTCAATCTGTGCAAATGCTTCTCATGGCTCTTGCTCCCTGGTAGTCTATTCTGACACTTGCTCAGATCAAGGTTGATGACCCACATGTTCCCACTGGCTTTTAATTCTTTACTTTCTATTTACAAGTTTCCACCATGCCAACTATTCAATGAGGCTGTATCTTAATTACAAATCTGGACTTAACCAACACTTAATTAAATTAGGCGGGTTTAAGAATGCGTTTGGAAGGTGACTTATTAAATTCAGATTCATGAGGAGACAGGAATAATCATGAAAATACAATGTATTGTTGGTTTCTAAAAGATTATCCTCTATTTCTGTTGCTTTACTGTTTGAACTTTTACTGAAATGCAAACAGAACAAATACTAACAATCCTGAACAACTTAAACACAAAATGGTAATTATGAGAGAATGCAAAGAGTGAAATGAAGATAACAGACCAAAATCCAGGATTCTAAACATCCAGTTTAAAAGCGTTCTGCACTTTAAAACATGTGGAAAAGATTGTTTGCTGCTCAGCTGCTTTAATTACTTTGAATTCACTTGGACACAGACATTTTATTAGATGGCATTTAAAACATTAAAATCCAAACCTATATTCGGGGGGACCATTCGTGAAAACGAAATCTTGTGTCTCATCACTATGAAATTGAACAGCACGATAAATAGTTTAAAGGCTGAACTACTCTTTTAGGTTTTGTTACCAGTAGTATACTTCAGACCCACTTTTCAATTCTTGAGTTAACTGACATCTCATTTCGCAACTCAAAAACTAAGCAGTTTGTTTGGAGTAAATAAATAATCTCTCCATTCACTAAAGCATTGACCTTTGTGGAATCTCAGAAGACTTTCCGTCTCTCACTACTAAATTTTACCAGCTGTTTTTTAACATACCTCAAATTGATTACTATTACATTAAACCTGGGTGCAAAAAAGAACATACAGTATATGAGAATATATGGTTATTAGAAGCAACCTGTCAGAAAATGAAAATCTAAAGGATACGATTAAAAAGCTTATAAGTACTGGAAATTGGCTAATGGTGGAGAATTTACAAAAAATAAAAATAGGGAGTTTTTGAGAGCTTCTTAAGGTACAAAATGATGCAAAAATTTTGAAAAAATTGTTTCTAAAAATACTATTTCTTGTTTAAATATATACAGTTACTTTTCTGTTGAACTTAAGGCAACTACATTTTAAAGACAAGGTACACTAAAATAAATTTGTAAAACATTGCATTATTGTATGACTTTTAACTGTGAAAATATATAAATAAAAGAATTTAGAGAGATAAATGCAAATTTACATTGAAGCAGTGATTTAGCTGTCAATATCAAATGTTTCAATGTGGATGACAGGGTGGTACGGTGGCACAGTGGGTAACGCTGCTGCCTCGCATTTAGGAGCCCTGGGTTCTCTTCCCGGCTCCTCCCTGCGTGGAGTTTGCATGTTCTCCCCGTGTCTGCGTGGTTTTCCTCCTGGTGCTCCAGTTTCCTCCCACAGTCCAAACAAATACAGGTTAGTTGCATTGGCGATTCTAAATTGTCAGTGGTGTGTGTGTGTGTGTGTGCACTGAGGTGGGCTAGTGTCCTGCCCAGGTTTTTTCCTGCCTTGCACCCTGTGTTGGCTGAATTTGGCTCCAGCAGACCCCCGTGACCCTGTAGTTAGGATATAGTGGGTTGGATGATGATGGATGGATGTGCAAGACGTATAAATAATTGTGTTGTTATAAAGTCACAATGGCACAGATTTCTAAATTTACATAAAGTATAAATATAAGTGTGGATACACTTTGTCTGCTGAGCGTCATGTGATCATAACTGAGCTGATGGTTCTTTTGCCTCGTGCGCGTCTCCCTCTCCTTATCTCTCTTGCTCGCTCGCCTTTCTCTCTCTCCTTATCTCCCTTGCTCGCTCGCCTCTCTCTATCTCCTCTTGAGGGTAGAAAAGCCAAATGACACCTTTATTGGCTAACTAAAAAGATTACAATATGCAAGCTTTTGAGGCAACTCGGGCCCCTTCCTCAGGCAAGATGTAATCAAAGCTTGCATATTGTAATCTTTTTAGTTAGCCAATAAAAGGTGTCATTTTGCTTGGCTTTTCTCTACATTCATAATGGCTAACACGGTACAACACCCTAGTACTCCTCTTGATGGCAGTCGTCTCCTATTCTCGGTCTGCATGTCTGCAATATTTTTGGATACGCTTATACGGCGAACTGCTACATCGAAACAATGAAATCACAAGTGCACAAACGCGTAGATCCTCACGCTACGGGAGAACAAGGAACACTGAGTGAGCTGACGGGCTGGCAGCATTAGCTTTGGTGAATCCCCGACTCGAGGCGGATTGGGAAACGCGTCACGCATAACCACACCACAGCACTGTGGGAAACGCACATTTTAAGATGGTTAGAGACCTGTTTATACTGAAGGCTTGCTTGTGGTTGCCAATGCTGATTTATGGTTGACTTCTTTTTGATAAACTGACGGACCTGTGGTTCAAAAAAACCAAATTCCCTTCCCCAGCAGACAACATAAAATGATTTTGAAAAGCACACAAGTATTCATTCCAAAGAGTAAAAGTGTCTTACTGCAGAAATATTTATTACTATGATTAAGTTGTGTTAATAGTTTTGTACAGTATGTGAATTGTATTTTATAGGTATGTAAATTAATTAGTACATCATCCAGCTAGTTAACCTTTCTCATATGTTAGCTTTCTGTTACTATCTCTTATGTTAACGGGTCGGTTTTGACCTGTGCCTTTAATCAGCCGTATTACCCTCAAAACAATTATTTATCATCCAAATTATTTTCCTTACCTCTTGGGGTTACTTTGTTACGCTTCCTTGTCCATTAAAAGAATGTTTTTAATATTTTTGCTGTGACCTCATGAGCTTTTACTTTAACAGCATATCTCTCGTTTTCAATTTTAAAAAATGATTAAATGAACCTCAAGAGAATTATCTAAATAAATAAAAGGTTGCTACGTTACCTGACTATTACTGAGGGACCTGACTATTACTGAGGGGTATTAGAACACATCTCTTAAATAAATTTGTTATATATATTTTTTATTATAATATTAATTACTATAGTAACATCTATGGTGTTACGGGTCTAATTTGACCCATATATATTTAATTCAAAGAAAAGGGCAAAAAAGTATTTTCAAAAATAACTTTAATATAAATGGAAAGTTAAACAAGTAAATCTCAAAATGTGGATTTGCAAGGTCAAACAAACAACGAACAATCAAGCAAATCAGACCAATAGAAATGAGGCACTAGTTCCAAAAAAGTCTTTGTGTGCACGAACATGCATGTGCATTTAGATGCATGTGTGGCAAAAAGTGACACTTTTAGTGTGTTTTTTGCAAATATATTTTTTGCAGTAGAAGCAGAGTACGTTGTCTTTCTTTATTGCTAGGGCAGACCTGACACCTCTTTCTTTTAGAATCAGGTGGCCTCAGTGGGGTTGTGGCTGTAGCTGTGTAGGTTGATGTTGAGGCAGTGCTGGCCGAAGAGGATGCTGGCACTAATGCTCTTTGTGTTGCTGATGGTGTGGACGTGAGCTCTGCAGCTGTCTGACTAAGGCTGCAGCGGCTTGGTCCCGGGGCACCCGTTCCCTTCGCTCAATGTGTGCCTTTACAAGGGAACTTCCTAACTCCTCTAGAAACATTCTCTGCTTGTTTTTTCTGGTTGAGTTCCACCTTAGGTGAATGTGGGTCCACAACACGAATGCATTGTATGCAGACACATCTAGAATGTTATAAAACACAATCATTGGCCAACTCCTGGTCATTCTCTGTCAAGTGTAGGTGGCAGTCAGCTTGTCCAGTCTGTCCACTCCACCTTTGTTTTTATCCAAGATAATTATGGGCTTTTTGTCACTTGCTGATGACGCAGCTGCGTCTTTGTGAAAAGTGGACATGCGTATCATAGCTGGTAAAGAAATTGTCACATGTGATATTGTGACCCCGCAGTCCAGTAGTCATATTGAGGACTACACGTTTTCCTTGATTTTTCTCAGGAATGCCACTTGCATGTTTGCCTGTGTAAATGTGCAGATTCCATGCATAGCTGGTATTGCATCACAGGCTGCCCAAATTTTTATGCCGTATTTCCCTGGCTTACTAGGCATGTACTGCCGGAAAGGGCATTTTCCACGGAAATGGACAAAACGTTCATCTACTGTTACCTCTGGCCCTGGGTTGAACATCAGTGGAAGGAGCTGCACCCACTTTTCCCAGACATCCCTGATGGGAGCAAGCTTGTCAGATTTTTCTCTAGTTTGTTTTGTTTGTTCAGGTAAGGAGAGACATAGGCAAAGAGAGAAGCCCCGCAAAGTGTGCTTGATGCAATAAACAAAATTAGGTAGTAGTTTTATGCATTTAAAAAGTAAAACGGGTCGGTGCTGACCCTAACACAAGAGGAAGGTTAAATGGAGTTTTTAGATTTTAGATAATTGTAATATGTGTATTAAGTACTGAATAAAACTGTTCAATTTGCTGTAATGTTGACATAAGTTTAATTGCCAACTGCTGTTTTGGTTGCTTATCTAAGCTTCTGATGAGGTTTTTTTTACAGATAAATCATTAAATGACGGCCAAATTTTTATACAGTTTATTTTACATTCACTTTTACTGTTTAATTTACTGACATTTCTCGAATGCACAGCTTGACTCGGAATTAGAGTGGCTCCTTTATAACAAATTAGCTTACATCTCTAAACTATTTGAATGAACAAACTTGGCCCACAAGCACTCAGTGTTAAAGTATAAAATAAGATTAAAAGAAAAAAGACGACAACAACAAATAACACATTTCCTTATAAATATGTGATATAAGCTTTGCCTCGCCGAGTATTTTAAATGTGTTTATCAAATGTAAAAGGCTGATAAAAGTTACTTGGACGCTGCCAGCTGCTATTCTTGATCCGGGTTCTTTTGTGGCGGTGTGCAGCTTGAAGATCGCGCGCCCTTTTTTACTTTGGGAGTTGGGAAGGCACAAGAGTTGGGGCGGGATCGTATAGTGCAGGTCTTCATCTGGGGCTGGGTGTTCACACTCAGTGAGGCAGGGAGGGACACAAAATACAATGTTTTGGAGAGTTTGAAAGGAATCGATTTATTTACCATGGCATCCTTCCACTTTCTACCCGCCTTAGTAATTTGGGACGGGAGTACTAGTGTGCAAGTATTCGGTGTGGTTTCTTGTCACACTGGACCAATATTACGTTACCAATACAATCAGCACCTGTTTTTTGGGTTTTTTACTGGAAATGCACACAAAGAACTCCACATTTCTTAACCTAAGACTTTATCGCTATGAGCTCCCTGAAACACTGTGTCTGCATGTTAACCATGCAGTGCAATTCTAGTAGCAAACACTTTCACAGTTGCTGCTGGATGCACACAGCAGCCAAAATAGCTCACAAAAGGGGCACAGCTTAACATTTCACAAAGCGTAACTGGGAATCAACACAGCGTAATTGGGCGTCCTTTGAGAGGTGAGGTTTGCCTGCTCAAAAAGGAAAAGAGTAGTTCCAGTGATAAAGAGGCACAGGTCCATGTAAGCAATGGATAGCAGGTCACAAAGCTTACGCGACCCACCTTTTCCTCTTCATTTTTTTCCCCATTACATATAATCTATTTTCAAGTCTCCCTCAAGACTTCTCCAGTGCAACTGCTGGGGCTTTTTGTCGGCACACAGAGGAGCAACGGCATATTTAGACAGGTGGTCATAATGTTTTTACTCTTCAATGTGTTTGAGTGTGTTCTCACGTACCCATTCACGTGCGGACTCTGGTGTGATTACACTTATCCAGCAAGTATGGATGTTTCAGCACAGTGGGGACAAAATGCAGGTTTCCACAATATGATCCATGCATTTGAACTGGAATAGGCTACCACATACCACCCATCAATCGTTTTAATAGCCTGACGTCTCAATAGCATCGCATCATATAATCTACGTGTGACTCAAAGCGTTTGTGACATCTATGTCAACTACGCCACCTAGTGCTTATGCAATGAGCACTAGGACTCCTCTATTACATCAACAATGTTTTTGTTGTTTTTATTTCTAAACTTGGTTCTTTTTTCATGTTCCATACACTAAAACTATGGACTTCCATGAGTAATACTGGAAAAAACAAAATATTCAAATTAACAAAAAATAAGACTAGCAGAAATTTCAAACACGATTGGAGGCTGAAACTGCAACAGTTACTCCTGTGTCTTCAACACTGGCAACACATCCACCAATCCCTGAAGAGAAAAACCATCTCCTTCATGAACTGGAAAGAGCCCAAAATACCCAAGGAACGTTCCTCTGTTATCTGTCTGTGGTCAGGTTCCTACTTCAACAACACAACATTTATTTCTATAGCACATGTTCATACAAACAATGTAGCTCAAAGTGCTTTATATGATGAAGAAAGAGAAAAAAAACGAAATGAATAATTAAAATTAGGGAACACTAACATAGAAGAAAAGTAAGGTCTGTGGTGGGCTGACGTCATCCCCTGGGGTTTGTTTCCTGCCTTGTGCCCTGTGTTGGTTGGGATTGGCTCCAGCAGACCCCTGTAACCCTGTGGCTAGGATATAGTGGGTTGGCTAATGGGTGGATGTTTATCTTGTATTGTTGAGATTGAGCAAATGTAGGTATACTATTGTCAAATAGAGCAGGGTAAAGGATGCAGGGCATCTGTAAATGGGGACTATATCAAGGTAACATCCACAAATTTTATAAATCTACATTTTGTAAAAAAAAATAACTCTTCAGTTAAAAGAAAAAATGCAGTAAAAAACAAAGTAAGAGTGCTGGCATCTACCATAATCACCAACTGCTCATGTCTCACCAGTAGTGTTATATTTTCCATGCTAAAACAAAAATAATTGTGTGAATTAACTCAGAATACCAAGAAAGACAATAGATGATGTACTGTATTTGAAAATGTTGGACTGTTCTTCAGAACTTATTCCTTCTTTTCCCATGTCCTTAGTTTGATCTTATTTTCATTTAGCTCTTTCATCACTTACATGAATTACTGTGCTTCTCTCTCATGTCATTCAGGCAATCTTTGAGTAATAGATACAAACAATTAAAATAAACAAAAACTTACTGAATTAAAATTTATTACAAACAACATTTATTCCATTGATACAAATATTCAGGTTATTTACAGTTTGATCTCAATAATCACCATATTATTGTGGAAGTTTCCCTTTTTTGTTATTTTGGTTCACCTACCACACACACAATAGCTACCTGTGGTGAGTGTATTTGTATGTTTGTGTGTGTTTGTATCTGAGTGCTAGGTAAATCTGATTTATTGCACCTTATGTGTATGGATATTTTTGCATATTGATGGCCGTCTTAAGAAAAGTAGGGGACTCTGCTTCTTAGAATGGCCTCATTCTTCATACAGCACAAATCAACATGTGCAATGACTGTAGAGCTTTATGCCCTCTGTGTGCAAATTAATTTATTAAGGCCCGGTTAATTTGTCTGCAGGTGTCATAAATTATTATGTGACAGCTTGTAATCTAGTGGTGTATTTGTATTGTTTTATCACATGGGTGTTAATTATGTAACATGGCCACTCTTTTATATAAAAAAAAAGCAACATTATACTGATAAAAAAATGAATTTAATATACAAATTCAAATGATTAGGTACATCCTTAAAAGTATAAGATTTTACTTGAGAAAATGTATTTGACTATTTGTAAACACTTCATGTGGCCCATCAAAACACATATAGAAGGCCTGTATCTATCGGCTAATCAATACACTGGGGAAAAAAGTTCTGTCTGAGAAGATTTAATAATGCAGGTGTAAAGAAATATTAATGCTTTCAAGGGATTACTAAAAAATGATCCTATGGAAATATTCTAACGGTATAGTCATGGCTGAAATTATCGGCACCCATGGAATTTTCCCAGAAAATGCACCATTTCTCCCAGAAAATTGTTGGTATACACATTTTTATTTCCTTTATGTGCATTGGAACAACACAAAAAAACAGAAAAAAGCCAAATCTCATCAACAGGAAATGCAAGTCAATAAAAGAAAACATTACTGATTTTAGCAAAATTTTCTTAAAATATTTTCATGTACTTTGCAGAATGTGAACATATTACTTTCAGTGCAGTCTAATGGTAAATGTATTCATCTTTTCTTAGACAATGAAAAGGACAATTTCCAAAATGAAACGATTTCAAATTCCAAATGAAGAACAGAAGAGTTTCACAGGAGAAGAATGCTTAGATTAGAACAAGTGAAATAACCAATAAATTAGGTAAAGTTAGTTATTTAGTGCCGAAGGAACTCTTAAATTTGGTTTCTTTCAGTTTATTGTTCAATTTCTAATTTTCCTGTTATGAAGACTGTAATTCACCTTTAATAAAAAAAAGTGTTTAATAATGCATTTTTGTTTTAAGGCTATTTCTTATACTTATTTTGCATGAAATATTTCCTGTCTTGTGATTCTTGTCTGTTCCCTGTTCACATGGGTTTTCCTTTGGTCTTGAGTGTATGAGTGTTTTTTTTTTATTTTTTCGCTCTCTCTATATATATATAAGCTTAACTCCTGACTTTTAACATTGCCATTTTTATTCTTCACCTTGTGAAACAGAATGAATTTCATATCACTTGTGTAGATAGCAGAAAGTTCACATTGGTGCTGTCTTTATAATCTAGGTTAGAGACCAAGAGGGTCATTCTGTTTTCACCATTCTAAAGGAATACCAACAGCATTGCTGTGGCAAATATAATCACTTGACAAAGGTACAAGTACAATGGAATAAACACGAGGGGGCAACCGTCCTGGATAAAAAGAGGACCACGGGAAAGGGACAAAAAGATTTTAACCCATTGGGACCCGTGGCCACCGCCATGGGGCGCCTTACGCCTCAACAGACCAGGAGAATTGTCACTTCCGCAAAGATGGCAGATGAACCTACCAGGGACGCTCGGAGTGCTACCGGGTCAAAGGGCAGCACTTCCGCCACACCAGGAAGTGCTGCCGGAACAACGTCATCATCCACCTGGAGCACATTCGGGCGGGAATAAAAGGGGCTGCCCTCTTACACTCGAGGGGCTAGTCAGGAGTGGGAGCAGGACGAAGCTCCCAGGAGGAGACTGGTGGCTAAGGACTGATTTGTAGAAGTGTTCATTGTGGGAGATTATTGCTGTGTGCTTTGTGTGGTGTTCGGGACGGAAACCTGTGTGTATTTGTGGATGAATAAACATGTGGAATTTATAAAGATGTGGTCTCCGACTGGTGGTGTCCGAGCAAATATCACTATATATATATTGTGGTAGATAGGGGGCGCTATCGCTCCCTGGGACACCAGGTAAAAGTCCAAGATTTTACTTTATTAAATTGCCACAGTGCACAAAGCACCCTCTCCTCCACTATACTCGTATAATAAACACAATAACTACAATAAACAGTCCTTCGACTCCCAGACGCGTTGCCACCCTTCCACCCAGCTCAACTCGCCGTCTGGGAGCTCCCTTTTAAATACCCTGACCTGGAAGCGTTCCAATCCCCAGTCCATGTGACTCTCAATCACTTCCGGGTCAGGTACAAGTCCTTTTTTTTACCCCGGAAGCCCGTCGCTCTTCCTTTGACGAACTTCCGGGAAAGGGCACAAATAGGTCTTCGGTCCTCCCTGCAGCTCCCTCTTGCGGCCCCTGTGGCATCCAGCAGGGTCTTGTATAAAAACTACATGTCCCATGACTCCCTGCTGGTCTTCGGGGCACCTCCATACTGCAGGGAGAGCTCCATTTGGCGGTCTGGGGGTATTGGCCGGGATGACAAGCTGGCCACATCTCACTATATATATATATATATATATATATATATATATATATATATATATATATATATATATATATATATATATATATATATATATATACATACATACAGTTAGGTCTATAAATATTTGGACAGCGACTTTTTTCTAATTTTGGTTCTGTACATTACCACAATGAATTTTAAATGAAACAACTCAGATGCAGTTGAAGTGCAGACTTTCAGCTTTAATTCAGTGGGGTGAAGAAAACAATTGCATAAAAATGTGAGGCAACTAAAGCATTTTTTAACACAGTCCCTTTATTTCAGGGGCTCAAAAGTAATTGGACAATTGAATCAAAGGCTATTTCATGGGCAGGTGTGTTCAAGTCCGTCGCTATGTCATTATCAATTAAGCAGGTAAAAGGCCTGGAGTTGATCTGAGGTGTGGTGCTTGCATGTGGAAGATTTTGCTGTGAACAGACAACATGCGGTCAAAGGAGCTCTCCATGCAGGTGAAAGAAGCCATCCTTAAGCTGCGAAAACAGAAAAAACCCATCTGAGAAATTGCTACAATATTACGAGTGGCAAAATCTACAGTTTGGTACATCCTGAGAAAGAAAGCAAGCACTGGTGAACTCAGCAACGCAAAAGACCTGGGCGCCCACGGAAGACAACAGTGGTGGATGATCGCAGAATCATTTCCATGGTGAAGAGAAACCCCTTCACAACAGCCAACCAAGTGAACAACACTCTCCAGGGGGTAGGCGTATCGATATCTTAGTCTACCATAAAGAGAAGACTGCATGAAAGTAAATACAGAGGGTGCACTGCAAGGTGCAAGCCACTCATAAGCCTCAAGAATAGAAAGGCTAGATTGGACTTTGCTAAAGAACATCTAAAAAGCCAGCACAGTTCTGGAAAAACATTCTTTGGACAGATGAAACCAAGATCAACCTCTACCAGAATGATGGCAAGAAAAAAGTATGGAGAAGGAGTGGAACAGCTCATTATCCAAAGCATACCACATCATCTGTAAAACACGGTGGAGGCAGTGTGATGGCTTGGGCGTGCATGGCTGCCAGTGGCACTGGGACACTAGTGTTTATTGATGATGTGACACAGGACAGAAGCAGCCAAATGAATTCTGAGGTGTTCAGAGACATACTGTCTGCTCAAATCCAGCTAAATGCAGTCAAATTGATTGGGCGCTTTCATGATACAGATGGACAATGACCCAAAACATACAGCCAAAGCAACCCAGGAGTTTATTAAAGCAAAGAAGTGGAAAATTCTTGAATGGCCAAGTCAGTCACCTGATCTTAACCCAATTGAGCATGCATTTCACTTGTTGAAGACTAAACTTCGGACAGAAAGGCCCACAAACAAACAGCAACTGAAAGCCGCTGCAGTAAAGGCCTGGCAGAGCATTAAAAAGGAGGAAACCCAGCATCTGGTGATGTCCATGAGTTCAAGACTTCAGGCTGTCATTGCCAGCAAAGGGTTTTCAACCAAGTATTAGAAATGAACATTTTATTTCCAGTTATTTAATTTGTCCAATTACTTTTGAGCCCTGAAATGAAGGGATTGTGTTAAAAAATGCTTTAGTTGCCTCACATTTTATGCAATCTTTTGTTCAACCCACTGATTTAAAGCTGAAAGTCTGCACTTCAACTGCATCTGAGTTGTTTCATTTAAAATTCATTGTGGTAATGTACAGAACCAAAATTACAAAAAAGTTGTCTCTGTTCAAATATTTATGGACCTAACTGTGTGTATGTATATATATATTCTCCCTTGCACTCAGTGAGCGAAGCTGTATATACAGTTATTCACACACACACATTCATATATACACATACATATATATATATACTGTATATATATATATATATATACACATATATATATGTGTGTGTGTGTGTGTGTATATATATACTAGCAAAATCCCCTTGATTCGCAGCGGAGAAGTAGTGTGTTAAAGAAGTAATGAAAAAGAAAAGGAAACATTTTGAAAATAACGTAACATGATTGTCAATGTAATTGTAGTGTCACTGTTATGAGTGTTGCTGTCATATATATATGTATTTCCTTGTGGAAAACAAGCCGTCACATATGTGTACACAAAATGATTTTCAGGCCTTGAAACGCATTATTGTGAATTCAGGATACCTTCAACTCTAACTCTGTGGGAAGTCAAAATACAGTTCTAAATGATGACATCCACAGTTCCCTTATGGTTAAGAACTGTTTGGATGGTTTCCCAAGTGTTTTTCAAAGTGGACTTCAACATTTCAAACTCACTTTTTGAAATCCCCATTGACTTGCATTGGGCAAAAAGTGAAGTTGAGTGGAACTTGATGAGTCTTAACTTCTATGTTGTGAAACCACATTAAATACATCTATGACATAGTTTTCTTCAGAAATTAACTGTTTTAAACAGTTTCCTTGTGGAAAACCAGCCGTCACACATGTGTACACAAAGTGATTTTAAGCCCTTGAAACGCGTTATTGTGAATTCAGGATACCTTCAACTCGTAACTCTGTGGAAAGCTCAGGAATAAAAACTACTTTATGATATGTGATTCATTTTCTCCCTTTGTGGATCTCCAGCTGCAAATATGCAAACCGTATCACAGACCTTCTCTTCCATCCATATATATATATACACATACACACACACACATATAAACATATATATACACATACATATATATATATATATATATATATATATATATATATATATATATATATATATACTGGGGTGTGGCTAGGACTGATTGCCAGGAAGCAGCTGGAGCCCATCCAGGTTCCCATATAAGGGGCCGCCTCCCTCCAGTCATTAGTGGATGTCGGGTGGAAGAGGACAGAGTTAGAGAGAGGATGGGAGGCGGCCAGGAGAAAGACAGTGGAACTGTGAGGACTGTGCTTTAGGGAGTCGGTGCTGGAGGCACTGGGGTTGAAAGTGCACGTAATTTGTATAATATTTGTAAATAAACGGTGTGTGGTGGAACTATGTTGTCCGTCTGCCTGTGTCCGGGTCCCAGTCCACAATAAATAAATATATATATATATATATATATATATATATATATATATATATATATATATATATATATATATATATACACATACATATACACACACATATACATATATACCCTGTTACTGGGGGTGCCAGAATCCATCGAGGAAAAAAAATGAAAAAACATTATTTGTACAAAATCAGGCTAATCGTATCAGTGCAATACGCTGCTTGTTAAAACAGATGACTCCCGCTCTTACGTCCACTTAGTACTGCGTGGGTATTATGAACGATCGTATCTGTTCAAGTTCTATTTAAATTTTAAATATAAGTAATTTTTATTTAGTCGACAGAAATATGTTTGGTAGGAATATAAGTTAAATTTAGTCATCATTGCATACATTTTTCTTCACCATAGAAATTTAAAGACTAAATTCAACTTACATTCCTACCAAAGATATTTCTGTCGACTAAATATAACCTACTTATATCCAAATAGAACTTGAAAAGATATACTTTTTCGAATCTGATTACGCATTTTAGATCGACTTGATGTGCAGTACATCGAGCTCGCCTGTTATTGTGCTCTCGCCTGTCTGCCTTAATAAGTCACCGTCGCTTTGCTCTTACTTTTTTATCGTTCATTTAATCATGGCTAGTCACGAAAAAATTAGAAAATGGAAGGAGGATTACACTGAGTATGGCTTTACCAAAATAATTATTGATGGCGAATAAAGTATCCATTATTCATAAAGCTTCAATTGGTGATCTGTTTTTCTGCGTTAACCTCATATTTTTTCATACTTCTTCTCAAACCAAGGGGGTGTGAAATCGGGATTGTCCGTCACAGTGGGTGCGAGTGTAAAATGAATCGGGAAGCGACATGTACATGATGACAGTATGTAGATCGGGATATATATATATATATATATATATATATATATATATATATATATATATATATATATATATATATATATATATATATATATAAAAAATACCAACTTCCGCAGCGGAGAAGTAGTGTGTTAAAGAAGTAATGAGAAAGAAAAGGAAACATTTTAATAATAACGTAACATGATTGACAATGTAATTGTTTTGTCATTGTCATGAGTGTTGCTGGCATATATATATATACACACATATAAACATATATATATATACATATACATCCACATATATATATATATGCATACATATGTATATATGTGTGTGTGTGTGTCTATATATATATATATATATACATAGACACACACACCCATATATATATATAACTATATATGCATATACATATCTACATATATGTATACACACATATATATATATATATATACATATCTACATATATATGTATTAGGGGTGGGACTTGATTAAAAAAAAATCTAATTAATTAGAGGCTTTGTAATTAATCTTGATTAATCGCATGTAATCTCACCAGTAAATTTGCCCCAAAGCGCAAAGGTTTTTTTTAATGTAAAAGGGTTTTAGTGGGCGACAGAATCAAATAATAGACATGGACATGAATATTGTAAACTCAAGCTCTTTTACTATCTGAAAAAAATGCATTTAAACTGCATTTTAATTCAAAACAGAAACAAAAATATCATCCCTGGTTAAAATTGGGCAGACTTAAAAATAAAGTGGTAGTTTAAGTACATTTTCAGAATGGTATTGTCTTTAAATAATAAGAACCAAAATTTCAACATAAAGTTCAGTTTTTCTTCTTAAAAAATTTGTCAGAAACATAAAAGGTAATTTGACCAACTTAATCTTTAAACTCTGAGTAACCTTAGCCAAAATTATTTTGTACATTAGGCTAAAACAGTGTGATCATTGAAAATTTTGTAATTAGATGTAATTAGAATTACTAACGGTCACGGAAATCCAATGATCCCCAGTAAGAGCCACAAAATCCGCTTTCTGTAATGCATCTAATTTTGCCTGCTTTTCAGTGTGCACAAAACCACGCTTTTATCAAGGCTTTGCTCGGGTAGGTTTTTGAAATGAAATTTTCCTCCGATGAGTTGTAGGAACGCGCTTCATTCCGACTCTAACATTTTTGTAACTGTGATGTGTGCATCAATGTAATCGATGTACCAGGAAATCATGCATTGACAAAAGTTCCCCTTTGCTTGGAATTGAAAGTGTGATTAAATGTGTTATTTTTTGTTATGGAGTACATGCATCGAAGCTTCTCAGCTGTGGTTGTGCTAAGAAAAGATTTTAAAAATAACATAACATGATTCTGCAATAACCGCATATTTTTTTATACGTCCCAAACCAAGGAGATGCGAGTTGAAAATGAATCGTGAAGCGCGTGTACATAGTCAGTACATCCCCTCTCGGGAATCGAGCCTCGGATGTCGGTGGTAAAGGCGAAGCCTCTACAATTGCGCCACTGCATGTGGCTTGTCTATTTGAGAGTATGTAGATAGGGGTATATATATATATTCGCAGCGGAGAAGTAGTGTGTTAAAGAATTTATGAAAAAGAAAAGGGAATATTTTAAAAATAATGTAACATGATTGTCAATTTGCAGTAATTGTTTTGTGAGTGTTATTGAGTGTTGCTGTCATCAAGGATTTGATTATCATTATTTGTTTCAATCAGGGTCGTATTTGTACAATGTGTTGTGTTCAAGTTACATTCCGTGTTTGTCAATCGTTGTAAAGAAAACAGGTTTCATTCATCGATTCGTTTCTTACTGCATCAATAAACAGCTCGTCTTCCTTTTTATCTGAGATGTGACACACTGCATGGACGGGTTTTTTTTTTACACAATCTTCCTTTAGCGGGACTTTCACTTTTTCCACCGTGTGCTTTGTTTCCACATTAGCTGCACTGATGAATATGCTTGTATGTACTGTATCAGACGCTTCATATTTTTTTACTGCCTTCTCAATTGTGTAATTCGGTTTTTGTTCAGCACTGTTTGGAACTGTTGCTTTTTGTCTGTGCACTGCGTCATTTCACGTGAGCCGCTCGGTGTACATGCATCGAAGGTTCCCAGCTGTGCTGGTGCCATCTCGTGTGATGTTCACGGCTGTATGTCATGTCAGCTAAGACTCGGCACTTAAAAGTTTTTCTCGCAGTTTCGCTGAATTTGTGCCAAACACCACTCTGACCATCTCATCTTCGTCTGCATAAGCACAGTCCTTCACCAAATGAGATGAATGGGAGGGGAGATAATGACGTGACTCCCCCACCTGCCTTAACTGTCAATCCCCCACAAACACAGTCTCTCGGAATTTGCATAAGCACAGCCCTTCACGTGCAATTTTAACAAACACCATGCTTTGTTTCCGAAGTAGCAGCAGTCATGAATATGGTTGTATATGTCAGTCGCTCGCTTCTTATTGTTTCGCTGCCTTCTCAATTATATAATGTATGTTTTCTTCAGCGCGTTTTGTAGCTCTTCCTGGTTTTCTACGTACTGCGTGATTACGTGGGATGCGTGATGATGTCACACGAAACTCCGCCCCTCCACGGCTTTCCAGCTCAACTCCATTACAGTTTATGCAGAAAAATAGCTTCCAGTTATGACCATTACGCGTAGAATTTCGAAATGAAACCTGCCCAACCTTTGTAAGGAAGCTGTAAGGAATGAGCCTGCCAAATTTCAGCCTTCTACCAATACGGGAAGTTGGAGAATTAGTGATGAGTCAGTCAGTCAGTGAGGGCTTTGCCTTTTATTAGTATAGATATATATACACATACATACACACACACACACACATATATATAATTTGTGTGTGTGTATGTATGTGTGTGTATATGATGTAGATAGGTATGTATATATATATATGTGTGTATATGTAGATATGTACCGTATATAGATATGAAGATAAGTATGTATATATATATATATATATATATATATATATATATATATATATATATATATGTATGTATATATATATATATATATATATATATATATATATTATATATGTATATGTAGACTCAAACCCATTATGACAGCAGCAATCCAAGCTGTGAGAAAACAGTAAAATGGAGGCGTGTCAGATGTCGTGGTACATTTTCTAATGCAGCTAGACGAAAACAACTTTGTGACGCTGCCGCCAAATGCACAAAACAATTACTTTCACAATCATGTTACATTATTTTTAAAATGTTTCCTTTTCTTTTTCATAACTTCTTTAACACACAACATCGCTGCGAAGCTCAGGTATTTTGCTATATATATATATATCACAGCGACACTCATAACAGTGACAAAACAATTACATTGACAATCATGTTACGTTATTTTCAAAATGTTTCCTTTTGTTTCTCTTTCCTTCTTTAACACACTACTTCTCCGCTATGCGCTGGTATTCTGCTAGTATATATATATATATATATATATATATATATATATATATATATATATATAGCAAAATACCAGAGCTTCGCAAAAGTCGTGTAAGTGTAGAAGTTATGAAAAAGAAAAGGAAACATTTTAAAAATAACGTAATATGATTGTCAAAGTAATTGTTTTGTGTATTTGGCGGCAGCGTCACAAAGTTGTTTTCGCTTAGCTGCATCAGAAAATGTACCACGGTGTCTGGCACGCTTCCTTTTCACTGTTTTCTCACAGCTTGGATTGCTGCTGTCATAATTGGTTTGAGTCTACATATGTGTATATATATATATATATATATATATATATATATATATATATATATATATATATATATACTGTATATGACAGTAACACTCATGATAATGTCAATCATGTTACGCTATTATTAAAATGTTTCCTTTTCTTTTTCATTACTTCTTTAACACACTACTTCTCCGCTGTGAAGCGCGGGTATTTTGCTATATATATATACTGTATATATGAATGACCTCCAAAGAGCGCGGAGACTTTTGATCACATGAACGTGTCTGTGCTGTGTTCTGCATTAAGTCAAAGTGAGCACTTTTCATTTTTTTCATCCTCCCCCTGAGCTATAGCTCAGACAAGTGCAAACACGGGACCCCTTTTCTACACCACGGCAAACTAATATTAAGGCGCTTGCACTTTCTTTTGCACGTATACGATTATGAGGTCATCAGCTCAGATTATGAAGACACGCACAGGAGAGGAGGACTGACAGTGCCATCACAGCCAATTAATGGCAGGGATGTCTCACCAGTCTACACAAGACCCACCGCGACTGTCCCCAAAAGGCGCTCATATCGTCAGTGAAGACATCTCTCTACACTATATAAAAAGAAAAAGGCAACTTTCCTTTCTTCACACCTTTTTTCCTTTTATCCCAAACCAAAGCCTTTCTCTCTTAACACTGCAGAGGACACAAAACTAATTTTATTTAATTGCTGGTAATGCCAGTAAGGCACATTACCAGAGGCAGAAATTTGGACGTTCACATAGAAAATGTAATTTCTATACCACAGCCGTCGTGTAGCGCCTTTCAAAAGGGATCTATTACTGAGAGATGATCCATATACATTTTAGCTGCTGTTAGTACTACTTACCTGTTCTGTTACACCGTCTTTAAAAAAAAAGTTTACCCGCTACCACTCCAGTAGTGCTCAATGTACCTCTACTACTACACACACACACCCCTTTCTACATTTTATATATATATATATATATATATATATATACACACACACATAAATACATACATACATACATACATACACACATACATACATACATACACACACACACATATATATAATTTGTGTGTGTATATGTATGTATGTGTGTGTATATATGATGTAGATAGGTATGTATATATATGTGTATATGTAGATATATATATAGATATGTATATAGATATGTACTGTATATATATATGTATATAGATATGAAGATATGTATGTGTATATATATATATATGTATATATTGTCACAAAAGCCACAATGAGACAAAGCAAGGTTTGGGGCAGCCACCCGTATAATTTGGTTTCCTGGCTGCAAAGCGTTCTTTACAAATGATAGCACTGCTGTGCACAAAACCGAGTCCAATACAGAACTGAGGGCTGTGTCTTCCTCAGCCATTGGTTCGAGCCTGGACGTGACATCATAGGGGCCGGAGCCGGCAAGGTCTCCTTCGATAGGCTCGGTCTCGGAAATGACGTTAGAAGAGCCAGGCGGAATCTCCCGGGAATGGCCTGCAGGCAAGGAAGAAAAAGAGTCAGTGCACTCTGCCACATCCTGGTATATCTCAGAACGGTCCTTACCCGAGCTCTTTAGCTGTCTCCCATGTGCACGTGTGTGACAATATGTATGTGTGTATATATATATATATATATATGTATATATATATATACTATATATATATATATATATATATATATATATATATATATATATATATATATATATATTGTGACGGACAGCCGGGTCTCATGCCCGGCCGGGACGTCCCTCTTGTGTATATTCCGGGGGAGCCACCATGGACAATTCAGTACCTCTCCCGGGACGCTTGGTGGCAGCCTCCATGGCGGACGGTGATTCCCTAACCACCCGCAGGGCTCCATGGGAGATGGAGTCCTCCACAGCCTGGTTGGGGGCTCGGGTGGCCGCTAGGGGGAGCTGTATGGACTCCGCAGCCTGGCTGCTTGAATTCTCAGCCCCACCCGGAAGGGCAATTAGGACCAGGTGGTCAACCAGCTGGAACTCTTCTGGGTGGGGTATAAAAAGGGCCAGCCACCTCCACTCGAGGCCATTTATCGGGAGGAAGAGGACGATGTTGACTGGGAGGAGTGGTGGAGGAAGGAAAGTGTTGGTTTGTATGGGTTTTTGTGCTTGGGACTGTGCTGGGCCGGTGGGATGGCCCACGGCTGAAGAGAAAAAAAATAAAAAGAATTGAGTGTGAACACGTGCCTTTGTGTAGTCTGTGCCGGGTCGGGCGCTATAAAGCACCTTTTCACAATATATATATATATATATATATATATATATATATATATATATATATATATATATATATATATACAGTACACACACACATAAACATATATATACATATACACATATATATACAGTATATATACATATACATCTACATATATATACATATATACACTCACCTAAAGGATTATTAGGAACACCATATTAATACGGTGTTTGACCCCCTTTCGCCTTCAGAACTGCCTTAATTCTACGTGGCATTGATTCAACAAGGTGCTGAAAGCATTCTTTAGAAATGTTGGCCCATATTGATAGGATAGCATCTTGCAGTTGATGGAGATTTGTGGGATGCACATCCAGGGCACGAAGCTCCCATTCCACCACATCCCAAAGATGCTCTATTGGGTTGAGATCTGGTGACTGTGGGGCCATTTTAGTACAGTGAACTCACTGTCATGTTCAAGAAACCAATTTGAAATGATTCGAGCTTTGTGACATGGTGCATTATCCTGCTGGAAGTAGCCATCAGAGGATGGGTACATGGTGGTCATGAAGGGATGGACATGGTCAGGAACAATGCTCAGGTAGGCTGTGACATTTAAACGATGCCCAATTGGCACTAAGGGGCCTAAAGTGTGCCAAGAAAACATCCCCCACACCATTACACCACCACCACCAGCCTGCACAGTGGTAACAAGGCATGATGGATCCATGTTCTCATTCTGTTTACGCCAAATTCTGACTACCGTTTGAATGTCTCAACAGAAATCGAGCCTCATCAGACCAGGCAACATTTTTCCAGTCTTCAACTGTCCAATTTTGGTGAGCTCATGCAAATTGTAGCCTCTTTTTCCTATTTGTAGTGGAGATGAGTGGTACCTGGTGGGGTCTTCTGCTGTTGTAGCCCATTCGCCTCAAGGTTGTGCGTGTTGTGGCTTCACAAATGCTTTGCTGCATACCTCGGTTGTAACGAGTGATAATTTCAGTCAAAGTTGCTCTTCTGTCAGCTTGAATCAGTCAGCCCATTCTCCTCTGACCTCTAGCATCAACAAGGTATTTTCGCCCACAGGACTGCCGCATACTGGATATTTTTCCCTTTTCACACCATTCTTTGTAAACCCTAGAAATGGTTGTGCGTGTAAATCCCAGTAACTGAGCAGATTGTGAAATACTCAGACCGGCCCGTCTGGCACCAACAACCATGCCACGCTCAAAATTGCTTAATTCACCTTTCTTTCCCATTCTGACATTCAGTTTGGAGTTCAGGAGATTGTCTTGACCAGGACCACACCCCTAAATGCATTGAAGCAACTGCCATGTGATTGGTTGATTAGATAATTGCATTAATGAGAAATTGAACAGGTGTTCCTAATAATCCTTTAGGTGAGTGTATATATGTGCACAAAACTACGCTTTTATCAAGGCTTCCGTCAGGTAGTCTTTTGAAATGAAATTTTCCTCCAATCAGTCGTAGCAACGCGCTTTCTTCCGACTTACATTTTTGTAGCTCTGATGTGTGCATCAATGTAATTTAAAAATAACGTAACACGATTGTCAATGTAACCTTTTGTAAGTAGTGCCAGGAGGATTCAGAGTATGGTGAAACTGTAGAGACAGTGTGTGTATTAATTTGTGGATTTTTCTGTGAGTATTTGGTGGCAGCGTCACAAAGTTGGTTTTGCAAGACTGCGTTAGCTGCGGAGCTCAGCTCAGAGCGAAATGAGGTGAATGGGAGGGGAGATGATAACGTGACTCTCTCACCCACCTTAACTGTCAATCCCCCCACAAAGACAGTCTCTCGGAATTTGCATAAGCACAGCCCTTCACCAGTAATTTTAACTTAGTTACAAAGTGATCAAAACTCTCATTTATATCCTGCGTCCTCTCATTAAACTTGTATCCCGCATTAGCCGTGGGTATGACAAACGCCAGCGGCAGCCTATCTATGAACTTAATTTAAACTTTAGGTTTACACTGTGCTTTGTTTCCGAAGTAGCAGCACTCATGAATATGGTTCTATGTGTGACTCGCTCGCTTCTTATTGTTTCACTGCCTTCTCAATTGTATAATGCATGTTTTCTTCAGCGCTTTTTGGAGCTCTTCCTTGTTTTCTACGTACTGCGTTGACAGTCAGTTCACGTGGGAGGCATGATGATGTCACACGGGGTTAAGAGTAAAATCTAGAAGATAAATTGAAAATAACTGGCTAATAGTTGTATCTTTTTGTTTTTTATACAAACCGTTTTAAGATTTGTAATTGTTCTAGTAGCAGTAATGACAAAGAGGTTGTAGTTGTGAAACCCAAATGCCACTTTCAGTGTATATAATTAGATTTTGTTTAGAGACAAGTAATTGAAAACCTCATATAACTATTGTATTTTTTAATCATATTTGTTGTAATTTATTCTTTGGAAAATTACTGGACAGTAAAACCTATGCATTTTAATCTAAAAATAATTGTCAATAATTCTCTCCTTAGGAAAAAGAAAGCAGCCACCAGGATATCTTATGGTACATGTATATGTAAAGATTATAAAATTCACATTCTAATCGACAACTGTTTAACATAATATTTCTTTCATATAGAAGAACCTAAAGTTGTGCCTGTGAAGAAATCTTGCCAGGAGAAATGCGAAGACCTTGGTCCAAGAATGAAACATCGGCTGTCATGAAACACTTCAACAATCATATTTTAAAAGGAAAACTGGCTTCACTGATTGAATGTAAACAGTGTTGCTTGGCTGAAGAGCCGATTTTGAATAATCAAACTGTACAAAACATAAGAGAAATAGAAGAGAATTAGAAATAAGGGTATAACATATAGAAGACAAAATGTTTAATTATAGTGTATTTAGTTGAAATGTTTGAGGAGTTCATCAAGGTGGCACGCAGAAGAGAACCACTTCAGCAGAAAATTGTACACTGAGAGGGACAAAAGGCTATGCACATGCTAGTAGAAGGTAAGAGTCAATAGCGGAGAAAAACCTTATATACAGAATTGGATTCCCCAGAAATGTAATGTGTAGGCACAGCATTTCTGAAGAGTGAAGTTCAGTTTTAGTGGAAACCTGCTGCATTTTCCAAGCATATTAAAGTTCAGACTGTCCATCAGGCGTTAGGATTTCTTGACCATCTCGTAGAAAACAAATGTGAACCAAGGAGAGAAGAAGGTTGTTAAAATCTTCGTAAGATTCATTTGTGGATGGAACAGGGCATGATGTTTTTCGGAGAGGTGAAGAGAAAGAGAGAAGGATGTGAAGTGAAAAAATGCTTGGTTGTACTCTCCAGTAACATCAAGCATCACCTTTACTCTCTCACAAACCTTTCATCACTGGAAGCAGAAAGTAGATTTGGTAGGGAATCCTTTGTGGTAGCTTTAAGGTAGTGAGGTTCAATATGTTGTAGTCACTCCCCTTTTCAACAACAGTCCTGAGCTCACAGACAGAAGGGGTATCTTCAAGTTTTAGATGGAGAGCAAAAAGGCGAACATAACTAAAGCATGGTGGTACATTTGAGAACCCACAGCAAAAGTACCACAAAACACTGCCTCTCTCATATACCATCTCACTTTCTCTTAAACCTGATCTCTTCTAAAAGGTATTCTAAACTCCCCTCCTGACTACAGACTTTATTAGGGCACTCCCTCAAGGCACCTTGAACCATCCAAGCAAGGGACTGTCCTTGAGGTTCGAGGCTACCATAGCTTTGTTTCATGGACATAAGGGTAGAGCTCCATCAGGCAGATCCTTGTTTCACACAAGCTACACAATCACATTTCTTCCAGTCTAGCACTGTGTAGTTTTAATGGTAAACTGACTGGTGTTGCAACTTAATGCAAGCCCTCTTTTGCCACATTTGTTCTCTAAAGAGTGGTTATAGTATTCTTAATGTTTTTGGGTTGCCTGCCTTTTACATTTCCACCAATACTATGGCACCGTCTCTGGCAAATGTGCATCTCATCCTGTTGCACCCTGCTCACCTCTGCAAAATATGTGCAGGATTCATTCTCAGAGTCTATTACATTTATACACTGGCATGTACAGGATATCTTCTATGTGACTGATGTGGTTCTCTTTCTGTTGAAGTAGGTATACTTGTGATTTTCCTCTACATTGTTCCACTGTAATATATCATCTATACATTGGGTATTTTTTTTTTTAATATGTATCCATAAATGTTTTTTGTGAAGGAGTTTAGAATTTTAAGTTTACAACTGAAGAAAACTTAAAAGGATGGATATCACAGTGAATGTAGTACTATGGTTTGCAATAATATACTTTTACTTAATTCTTGTATGCAGGAAAGATGACTTAAGTAAAATGTTTTTGTTATTTTGTTAATATCTGATTTGTTCTTTTTTGAGAGAAATATTTGATGTTTCAATTTGCAATTAAACTCTAGACAGTTGGGAGTGTACTACAGTGTGAAGGTTTTCTTTTGCAAGAGTTGCTGGTTGTGAATCAAAGAATAGAGTTGAAGAAGCAGTGGTAAAGAATGTAATATAAATGTAAGAAGAATCAGCTGTGGGATTTAAAAAAGGTGCTAAAGGTTGACAAAAGCAGATTGGTATCAGAATGGTGACTTTAAGGAAAAAATAAACCAATTTAGTAACATGAGAAAATGACAGGTTGTCCAAGATATGAAAGTATCTGATTTTACAAAGGAGATTGTTCTTTCATGGGACACAAACACTAAACAGGAGGTGAACAAGAACAGAAATATAAAGGTTTGGGGAGATTTCATTGTACCACTGCAAAAAATGCAAACGAGAGGAGGGTGGTCTGTTTTTCAAGGGGAATTGGCCACAAGAATTCATTTAATTCTGATAAAGAGAATGTGTTGAGTCTTTGATAAATTTTCTCATTTACTAAAATATTTAAAGATTGTTCATAATAAAAAGTTTGCAAAGTTCAATCGTTGTGGTCATTTTTGTTTTCCCTACTGAGATTGTTCTTAGTGGCTAAACACCAGTACTAAGAGTTCAGTCTTTATCAAATAAAAAATAATTTTGGTCTTGTATGGTAAGTCTTTTGTATGTCTAACCAATATCCAACATGTTACTGCAAGAATTGTGTCGGTGTATATATATGTATAAATGTAAATTAGAGCAAATTTTCTCAAAAGAGGTTTGGTATAAAAGCAAGAGGTTTGGTATAAAAGCAAGTTAGATAGAAAATTTAAGCACCGATAGCCAAGAATTGCATGAAAAAGTGGCCCAAGTTTCCTTGAAAGCTTGCATATTATAAACTTTTTAGTTAACCAATAAAAGGTGTCATTTTGCTTGACTACTCACTATACCAAGTTAGATGTAAACATTTAAGTATGCACTACTGTATAAAAATAACATTAAGTACAGGCTGTCCAATCACAGTACACAGAGGTTGGAATCTTACAGTCAAGTTAGGTCATTTAGATGGTGTGTACAATAATACCAAAGCATTAGGAATTGTGCAAATGGCACAAATACCAAAATGACCAATACTAAAGTGGCTTATTATTAAAATAAAGTAACATGGCTTATGCTAATGAAGTGACATGTTTAAAGTGACACATTATCAAAAAGGTTATATAGTGATGACCAAGTAGTGAGATGTCAGATGTGTAGTGCATTGATAATATATCAGGTAGTAAACACAAAAGCAGAGATGTAGCATCAGGCCCAGGATTAACACTCTTGCCCCTGTTGGGAAGAGTTAGAGTGATGGCTCCAGAGACAAAAGATCCTTTCTGTTTGTCTGTACTTCAGTTCTATAATATCAGCTGACCAATAAACAAACTCCTCTGTTGGTGTATAGCAGGTAATGTTCATTATACATAATAGTGGCAGTTTGCATAATGTCTTCCTCTCTGCCACTCTCACCAGGGAATCCATTTTCATACCAACCACAGATCCTACTTGCCTACTCAGCTTGTCAATACAATCATCATTTCTGTTCTTCAAGCTAACCCCAGCACATAACAGTTTAGCACAGAGTACTCGCAACCACCGACTGATGGAACATCTGCAAGAGGAGCTCAGCCTTCTCAGAACACAGAGCTGGCTATGCCCCTTCTAGAACAAAGCCTTTGTGTTCTCTGATCAGTGCAGTCTGTCATCGATCTGTACTCCAGGGTATATATATATGTCTTGGCCCACCCCACACAAACCTCTTTATTGGAGACCGGTCTGTTTACATTAAACTCAATTACATGATTATTTTGACAGCATTAATGCCTTGGGTTTTAAAAACAATTAAAATTGCAGGTGATTTCTACAAGATTTAGAATCAAGAAAGAATCAAGAAATATGCGACAAATACCTATTAACTAATCAGAAACTTTTCTTAAAGCAGATCTGTGTGAAGTAAATGAAATGTGAAGGTTTTTCTTTCGTTATATAATCATACAGCGCTAAAACAGATTTCTTGTGAATACGCCATTCAACCGAACAAAGTTCTCCAGTCTTACTAACCTTATTGTCTACTATCATATACATTACTTGGCGGTTTATTCCATGTATTTATAATTCTCTGCAGTAAGAGAACCCACCTGAACATTTGAAAAATATAATTTTACGAAGTTTCCATCTTAGAAATTCCAGATAATCTCTTCAGTTGAGTAATTGAGAACTGCTGAGTATTTGATAATATACTATCATCTGCACTGGGAATAATGTTACTAAAAATTAGGAATACACTAAAGAACTGTATGTACCAGTGAAGGTAGGTATTCATTTGCTATATTGCAATCATGCATAATGCCCTAGGACAATTTATTTATAGTCTGAGGCCTCCTGGCAGGTCCAAAAAGACACGTATGTCAATAGCGAATGTAATGGAGTTTAGGTAAAAAGCTGTGTTTAAAATATCCTATGTATGATGTTTAATTTAGGCATTCATTTGCTATATTGCAATCATGTATAATGCCCTAGGACACTCTGCTTGTAGTCTGAGGCCTCCCATGACTTGGCAAGCCCAAAAAGACAAGTATGTCAATAGCGAATATAATGAGGTTTAGATTAAAAGCTGTGTTAATCATATCTTATGTATGATGGTGAATTTAGGTATTCATTTGCTATATTGCAATCATGTATAATACCCTAAGACAATCTGTTTGTAGTCTGAGGCATTACATGACTTTGCAGGCCCAAAAACACACTTACTGTATGTCAATAGCGAATATAATGAAGTTTAGGTTAAAAGCTGTGTTAATCATATCCTATGTATGATGGTGAATTTAGGTATTCATTTGCTATACTGCAATTACACACATGTTCTAGAGTCATTTATTTATCCTTTCAGGCTTCATTTCATTTGAGAGACCAAAAAAGACTCATACGTCCATAGTGAATGTACAGAATTGTAGGTAAAACATTCTGTTTATCATATCCTATGTATGACAGTCAATTTAGATATTCAGTTGCTATATTGCAATCATGTATAATGCCCTAGGACACTCTGCTTGTAGTCTGAGGCCTCACATGACTTCGAGACCCAAAAAGACAAGTATGTCAATAACAAATATAATGAAGTTTTGGTTAAAAGCTGTGTTTATCATATCCTGTGTATGATGGTGAATTTAGGTATTCATTTGCAATACTACAATTATACACATTGTTGTAGAGTCATTTGTTTCTCCTTTCAGGCTTCACTTGGTTTGAGAGGCCAAAAAAGACTCATACGTCTATATTGAATATACAGAATTGTAGGTAAAAAATTCTCTTAATTCTATACCATGTATGACAGTCAGTTTAGGTATTCATTTGCTATACAGCAATCATGTATAATGCCCTAGGACAATTTACTTGTAGTCTGACGTCTCACACGACTTAGCAGGCCCAAAAAGACACGTATGTCAATAGTGAATATAATGAAGTTTAGGTATAAAGCTGTGTGCGTCATATCCTGTGTTTGATTGTAAATGTAGGTATTTATTTGTTATACTGCAGTTATACACAATGTTCTAGAGTCATTTATTTGTCCTTTTAGGCTTCATTTTGTTTGAGAGGCCAAAAAAGACTCATACATCCATAGTGAATATACAGAATTGTAGATTAAAAATTCTGTTTATCATATCCTATGTATGACAGTCAATTTAGGTATTCATTTGCTATATTGCAATCATGTATAATGCTCTAGGACACTCTGCTTGTAGTCTGAGGCCTCACATGACTTACAAGGCCCCAAAAGACACGTATGTCAATAGCGAATATAATGAAGTTTAGGTATAAAGCTGTGTTTATCATATCCTGTGTATGATGATGAATTTAGGGATTCGTTTCCTATACATCAATCATACACAATTTTCTAGAGTCACATATTTGTCCTTTCAGGCTTCATTTCATTTGACAGGCCAAAAAAGACTCATACGTCCATACTGAATGTACAGAATTGTGGGTAAAACATTCTGTTTATCATATCCTATGTGTGACAGTCAATTTAGGTATTAATTTGCAATATTGCAATCATGTATAATGCCCTAGGACACTCTGCTTGTAGTCTGAGGCCTCCCATGACTTGGCAGTGTAATAGCGAATATAATGAGGTTTAGGTCAAAAGCTGTGTCCTATGTATGATGGTGAATTTAGGTATTCATTTGTGATGCTACAATTATACTGTAGTAATGTGCCTTACTGGCATTACCAGTAATTAAAGAAAATTTGTTTAGCGTCCTCTCTGTAGTGTTAAGAGAGAGGCATTTGTTTAGGACAAAAAGGTATAAAGAAAGGAAATGTGCCTTTTTCTTTTATATAGTGCAGACAGACGACTTCACTGACCATATTAGCGTCTTTTGGGGAGTGTCGCGGCAGGTCTCATGTAGACTGGAAAGACAGCCTTGCCATTGACCCGCCGGGATGGCATTGTCGGTCCTCCACTCTTGCGAGTGCCTCCCGTGACATCATAAATCTAAAGGAACAAAAGAAAGTGCGAAGCACCTTCATTTTAGTTAACCCGGTTTAGCATAGGGATCTCATGTTCGTAGTTGTCTGAGCTGTAGCTCAGGGGAAGGAGGGAAGAAATGAGAAAGTACTTACTTTAACTTAAGGCAGGAAGTGCAGTCCGCGACTGAAAAGCCGGCTGCTATACGTGCGCCGGCTGCTCGATTTTTATAGTAATTATGTGGGATAGTAGACACCGCTTTTCGCAAACGCGTTCATTTCATCGCGTACCCCGGGAGGGATGACGTACGGCTGTTTAATTGGTCGGCGCAGTGGCGCCGAATACAAAAGGGAATCATGGCCTCTAGAGGGGGTCTTTTCTGACTAGTTCGTCTTGGAGGAAGGTACTGTACTTGGTAGATCTGCGTTTTAGAAGTTACCAAGCATTGAGGCTTGTGCTTTGTTTTTGTAAATATTTTTTCATATAAATATCTCTCGATTAACTTTGGTGGAGGTATTTATTGGGTTGTGGTTAGTGGTGCACTGTTTATTTTTGTATATACACTTTTTTCTGTATTTTGAATATTTTTGGGTGAATCCTGTATCATACACTGTTTGGAGGAGCAACTTCCTGACTTGGATCACTGTGGAGGAAGACAGCTTCATATTTTGCTTTTGTGTATATATATATGGATTCCACTAGTTTGTGTGCAGTATTCTTTTTCTTTTGGGACATTCAGGAAGCACTGTAAATACTGTATATAGTCATTTAATTACTGTTTTTGTGTGTCCTTTGCGGTATTGGACTGTGTATTAATATATAGAAATTCTGCAGGACATTATTTTTGATTTTTCTTTAAGTGCACCTGTAAATAAAACCTCACTTTATTTTTCAAAAAACCCAACCCTTTTTTGTGTTCGTGTCTCCCTGTCTTACACCATCATCCTGGTCACGCTTGGTCCCACATACTAGACACCTAGAGTGTAGGCTGGTGATTCTAATTCCCACTACACGGGGTGTCACATACAGTATACACATTGTTGTAGAGTCATTTGTTTGTTCTTTCAGGCTTCACTTGGTTTGAGAGGCCAAAAAAGATTCATACGTCCATAGTGAATATACCGAATTTTAGGTAAAACTTCTGTTGAGTCTATACCATGAATGACAGTCAATTTAGGTATTCATTCACTATACTGCAATCATGTATAATGACCTAGGATAATTTACTTGTAGTCTGATGACTTAGCAGGCCCAAAAAGACACGGATGTCAATAGCGAATATAATGAAGTTTAGGTATAAAGCTGTGTGTATCATATCCTGTGTCTGATTGTGAATTTAGGGATTCATTTTCTATACTGCAATTATACACAATTTTCTCGAGTCACTTATTTGTCCTTTCAGGCTTCATTTCGTTTGAGAGTCCAAAAAAGACTCATACGTCCATAGTGAATATACAGAATTGTAGGTAAAAAATTCTCATAATTCTATACCATGTATGACAGTCAATTTAAGTATTCATTTGCTATACTGCAATCATGTATAATGCCCTAGGACAATCTGTTTGTAGTCTGAGGCCTCACATGACTTTACTGGCCCAAAAAGACACATATGTCAATAGCGAATATAATGAAGTTTAGGTTAAAAGCTGTGTTTATCACATCCTGTGTATGATGGTGAGTCTAGGGATTCATTTGCTATACTGCAATTACACACAATGTTCTAGAGTCATTTGTTTGCCCTTTCAGGCTTCATTTCGTTTGACAGGCCAAAAAAGACTCATATGTCCATAGTGAATGTACAGAATTGTAGGTAAAAAATTCTGTTTATCATATCATATGTATGATGGTGAATTTAGGAATTCATTTGCTATTTTGCAATTACGCATAATGCCCTAGGACAATGTATTTGTAGTCTGAGGCCTCATGTGACTTAGCAGGCCCAAAAAAACACATATGTCAATACCTAGTATAATGAAGTTTAGGTATAAAGCTGTGTGTATCATATCCTGTGTATGATTGTGAATTTAGGTATTCATTTTGGTATACTACAATTATAGACAATACTTTTGAGTCACATATTTGTCCTTTCAGGCATCACTTGGTTTGAGAGGCCTAAAAAGACTTATACTGTACGTCCATAGTGAAAATACAGAACTGTGGGTAAAAATTTCTGTTTATTCTATACCAAGTATGACAGTCAATTTAGGTATTTATTTGCTATATTGCAATCATGTATAATGCCCTAGAAGAATTTATTTGTAGTCTGAGGCATCACATGACTTGCAAGGCCCAAAAAGACACGTATGTCAATAGCGAATATAATGAAGTTTAGGCATAAAGCTGTGTTTATCATATCCTGTACATGATTGTGAATTTACGTATTCATGTGCTATACTACAATTATACACAATGTTCTAGAGTCATTTGTTTGTCCTTTCAGGCTTCATTTGGTTTGAGAGGCTAGAAAAGACATACGTCCATATTAAACGCATAGAATTGTATGTAAAATATTCTGTTTATTCTTATACCACGTATGACAGTGAATTTAGGTATTATTTTCCTATTTGTAGTGTTAGTCCTCATCTGAATTGATTGGCTCAGAAGGACATGTTAGTTAATAGTTAATTTATTGAAAGTTATATAAAAATGTTCTCTTTATTTTGCTCTTTATTTAACTGTGAAATTAGAGTTTCACTTGTAATTATAAATATTGTAATTATGCACAATGCTCTTGGGTAATGACATTATGTACAGTATTGTTTATTGGTCGTAAACTGAATCTTAATATATCTTAGTGTGTTTGTTTTACATTTTTTGTTGGTGTGCTGTAATAAAATTTTTATAAATGTTTCCCTTGTTTTGTGTGTTGTTATCAATGCCTTACTTAAAACCCCAAGTTTCTTATGACATATTTTTAATGTCAATTTACTGTTTCTTTGCTAATGATATATGAAATGAGTGTAACTTAAAATTGGGTGTAGGTTAGTTAGGAACATGTGCTGATAGTGCATTGGCACGCCGAACACTTGACAACAATAATTGGCAATTCATTAAATTGAACCTTTACATTCATTCATGCAATCAGACTACAGCCATAACTGAGAATCTAGAAACCATGTTTTCAGTCTACATAATTCCAATTATTTCAAATCCTGATATATTATATTAACAACAATGGTTTTTATCACTAGCTTTTTCATAAATGATATTTGGATTTTTTATTTTTATTTAAAAAAACTATTAAAGGCATAATTTTTAACAATTTAAGTCTCCAATATTTGACTTTCCTGAAGCAATTATTAAGTAGTCATTTCTAGTCCTCACAAATATTTTGGTCCCTTTAATGTAGTGTGTGATTAGGAATTTCTGTGTGAAGTAAATGTCCTCATAAACAATAAAAAATTAATGTCCCCATATGCCTGTAAAAAGTCAGGTCAAGAAATATCAGTCATATCAAGAAATTCAAGTGGAATGTATCTTAATTAAGTCATAAATATAATTTATATGCATTTTTTTTAATGATAACATAAAAGGAAAGTGATGTCCTCATAATGCAGGATTAGTTCAGGTGACCCTCATAAACCACATTTACCAGTATGTGTGTGTGTGTGTATATATATATATATATATATACATATATATACAGTATATATACATACACACACATATACATATATACATATAGTATACAGTGGTGTAAAAAACTATTTGCCCCCTTCCTGATTTCTTATTCTTTTGCATGTTTGTCACACAAAATGTTTCTGATCATTAAACACATTTAACTATTAGTCAAATATAACACAAGTAAACACAAAATGCAGTTTTTAAATGACGGTTTTTATTATTTAGGGGAAAAAATCCAAACCTACATGGCCCTGTGTGAAAAAGTAATTGCCCCTTGTTAAAAATAACCTAACTGTGGTGTATCACACCTGAGTTCAATTTCGTAGCCACCCCCAGGCCTGATTACTGCCACACGTGTTTCAATCAAGAAATCACTTAAATAGGACCTGCCTGACACAGAGAAGTAGACCAAAAGCACCTCAAAAGCTAGACATCATGCCAAGATCCAAAGAAATTCAGGAACAAATGAGAACAGAAGTAATTGAGATCTATCAGTCTGGTAAAGGTTATAAAGCCATTTCTAAAGCTTTGGGACTCCAGCGAACCACAGTGAGAGCCATTATCCACAAATGGCAAAAACATGGAACAGTGGTGAACCTTCCCAGGAGTGGCCGGCCGACCAAAATTACCCCAAGAGCGCAGAGACGACTCATCCGAGAGGTCACAAAGACCCCAGGACAACGCCTAAAGAACTGCAGGCCTCACTTGCCTCAATTAAGGTCAGTGTTCACGACTCCACCATAAGAAAGAGACTGGGACAAAACGGCCTGCATGGCAGATTTCCAAGACGCAAACCACTGTTAAGCAAAAAGAACATTAGGACTTGTCTCAATTTTGCTAAGAAACATCTCAATGATTGCCAAGACTTTTGGGAAAATACCTTGTGGACTGATGAGACAAAAGTTGAACTTTTGGAAGGAAAATGTCCGTTACATCTGGCGAAAAGGAACACAGCATTTCAGAAAAAGAACATCATACCAACAGTAAAATATGGTGGTGGTAGTGTGATGGTCTGGGGTTGTTTTGCTGCTTCAGGACCTGGAAGGCTTGCTGTGATAGATGGAACCATGAATTCTACTGTCTACCAAAAAATCCTGAAGGAGAATGTCCGCCATCTGTTTGTCAACTCAAGCTGAAGCGATCTTGGGTGCTGCAACAGGACAATGACCCAAAACACACCAGCAAATCCACCTCTGAATGGCTGAAGAAAAACAACATGAAGACTTTGGAGTGGCCTAGTCAAAGTCCTGACCTGAATCCAATTGAGATGCTATGGCATGACCTTCAAAAGGTGGTTCATGCTAGAAAACCCTCAAATAAAGCTGAATTACAACAATTCTGTAAAGATGAGTGGGCCAAAATTCCTCCAGAGCGCTGTAAAAGACTCATTGCAAGTTATCGCAAACGCTTGATTGCAGTTATTGCTGCTAAGGGTGGCCCAACCAGTTATTAGGTTCAGGGGCAATTACTTTTTCACACAGGGCCATGTAGGTTTGGATTTTTTTTTCTCCCTAAATAATAAAAACCATCATTTAAAAACTGCATTTTGTGTTTACTTATTTACTTACATATTTGACTAATGGTTAAATGTGTTTGATGATCAGAAACATTTTGTGTGACAAACATGCAAAAGAATAAGAAATCAGGAAGGGGGCAGATAGTTTTTCACACCACTGTATATATATATATATGTGTGTGTGTGTATATATATATATATATATATATACCTGTATATATATATATATATATACACACACACACACTCATAACAGTGACAAAACAATTACATTGACAATCATGTTACGTTATTTTTAAAATGTTTCCTTTTCTTTTTCATAACTTCTTTAACACACTACTTCTCCGCTGCGAAGTGCGGGTATTTTGCTAGTATTTATATATTTACAGATTAATTTTATAAACACTGACCTTAGAGATCAGCTGTCAATTGAAATGCTAAATGGGATACTGTGAGCGAAAACAATTAAAGACAGTAAAACATAATTAATGTTGTAAATGTGACCATGTACGACCAATAAATGCTAAGCTGGCAGCTCTGCACTATTGAGAAGGTCCATATTTAGACTTTTTAAAATGAGAATATGGTGTCAGTTAAAAATATGGCATGTTTCAAAATAACAGTCATGTCAGAAAAACTACAAATGTAAGATTGGCAGCCATGGGCTGATTGTCTCTCTAGCAGTTCTGAGTGTTCATATTTACTGCTGACATAGGATTAGGGAGAGGGTTCACCTCTTTTGAGTTTCTATAGTCCAGAGTTTGTAGCAATTAATCAGAAGTTGAATCCCCTTAAAGTATCAAGTGCTCACATTTGCTGACATGATATTGATCAGCAATTGGAAAATACTTTGTTATAACCTGTCTGATTTTCAGGGACAGGGGCAAAAAAAAAAAAAACTACGGACCAGTAGCTGGGAAACACTGTACTATAGCAACGTACGGTTCCTGGAAATTAAAGGCTTAGTGTGTAAGACTGTATATTATTCCTCCTCTGCTGAACTGTAATGATGTTATTTTTTTTTCTCCTAATTTTAAAGGATTAGTGCCAAACACAATTAACGGAGCCCAAAAAACTCTCGAATATATAAACTAATGTTAAAAAAAAATACTGTAGATATTATTAAGAAGATTAAACTAATGTATTCTGCTAGATTGTGTGTATCAAAGTACACAATAATATAAAAACATACAAAATGCTACTCATAGGACCTAAAGCCTGTCAAGTAGTATATCACTGATACACTAATAGAAATCACATTGTTAACTGTATAACTTTTTGTTTAAGCAGACGCAGTCATAACCATCTCTTTCGTTTTGCATTCTAAAAAAATGTCTGCTCAGTCCTCAGAATTGTAATATTTATCGCTTTATTATCAGATATGAATAAAATGTTTACTCACAAGAATTCTCCTACTACATGAGACAAGAAACACAAAACTCTTGCAAGACAACAAGTCTATCTGAAGCATTCTTGTATGATCCACAGTATTTCAATTTAAAGCAGAATATTAATTAAATAAAATTTATTTTCATTGCTTCTGTTAGCTGTGGTATAATTTTCATTGTACAATTTTTTAAATCATACTTTAACCTAAATAAACTTATTCTAAATGCTTCTACTCCTTATTTTCAATATAGTTTTATTTGAATAGTGCATGTTGATTTTAGGTGGATATGAATGATGCATTAATGAATTCAGAGGCAAAAGTAAAAGAAAACATTAGTAATCTGAGTGAAATATAATAACAAAATGTTATATTTATAAAACAGCTATGTGCCAGTTTGTTTATTTTCTGTTCCATTGGTGATAATTGAAGTACTGTATAAAAAATAATTTGTCTTTAAATATGCACAATTAAACCAAGCACTTTACTACACAATTGTTTATTTCCTCTTCAAACTAGGATTTGCAATCTGCAGATTAAAAATGATATTTTTTGGACATGGGGAACTTGTGCCTAGGTTAGCATCCTTGCCTCCAAATTGTACACACACACACACACATATATATAATGTTTTTTTATATATAATATATATAATGAGGGGCCGTTCAGGAAAAAAAGATTGGTTTGTAAATGTATACATTGGTTCAGATATTTATATCGGCTCAGATACATTGGTTTTAATACATCCGTTCAGATATATATATCGGTTCAGATATATACGTTGGTTGGAATACATCCGGTCAGATATATACATTGGCTGAGATATCTATAAATTGGTTTATCAGATATTTAAAATATTTTTTTATTTTTACTGCCACTTCACAGATCAACAATCCCCAACTTGGTCATTGTCAGAATAAGTCTTTTAACTTTTTTCCATCTGAAAGAGTTGGCATCAGGTTGAGTGTCACTTTTAAACTGTAATAGTATGAGCGAGTGTTAGTGTGGCAAGCACTAGATTGGCATTTCTTTCCGTCTCATTTTTTGTCTTCAGGCCCAAGCCTGTAAATCTCTTTTGTAAATGGGTGGCTTGGATAGAGGACAGATACTAACAATTTTCAATGCTATTTAAAAAATACTAAAAGATATTTGTGTATGTGTGTTGTAGTGCCCCATTTTGTAAGTATTACATCTATTGAAGAAGTCAACTTAAACAAAGAAAATGTACATTTTGCCGGTTTGTTTGAAGTGTTTTACATTATTAACCATATTATTAATTGGTGCGTGAATATAATTTTTTCAAGGGGATGACCTCTACTCTTGTCAAAAAAGACAAGCGGGGCAACAGGAGGAATATGAAAGTTATTTGTTGAGTTTAGGAAAAAAAGGATACTTGTAAGGAAGTTCATGCCAGTGCTATCGGTGTACATTCTGGAATTTATAAAACTGCTGATATTATTTTACAAAGATGTTATTGGCCTGGTTTTATGCTGACATTAAAATGGCTACTTTTTCTGATAATTATAATCATTATTTTAATTAAAAGACTATAATTGTCAGAACGTATTGAATAACATGTTTTAATATCTCAGTTGCTGTTTGTCGAACTCTTTAATTGACTTGTCATACAAATGTGTATCAGTGGATATTTGGTACTTCATTTGACAAATAATGTGAATGTTTCCAAGTCTCATATATTTAAGATAGACAGAATTTTATTTGTCCTCTAAGGAAAAATGTGCTTCTTTTTTTAACAGTGGCTGAATGAATAAATAAATTAATCTATACTAATAAAAGGCAAAGCCCTCACTGACTCACTCACTCACTGATTGACTCATCACTAATTCTCCAAGTTCCCGTGTGGGTAGAAGGCTGAAATTTGACAGGCTCATTCCTTACAGCTTCCTTACAAAAGTTGGGCAGGTTTCATTTCGAAATTCTACGCGTAATGGTCATAACTGGAAGCTATTTTTCCATTTACTGTAATGGAGTTGAGCTCGAAAGCCGTGGGGGGGAGTTTCGTGTGACATCATCACGCCTCCCACGTAATCACGTGAACTGACTGTCAACGCAGTATGTAGAAAACCAGGAAGAGCTCCAAAAACCGTTGAAGAAAACATGCATTATATAATTGAGAAGGCAGCGAAACAATAAGAAGCGAGCAAATGACATATACAACCATATTCATGACTGCTTCTACTTCGGAAACAAAGCACGGAGCAAACCTTAAGTTTAAATTAAGTTCATTGACAGGCTGCCGCTGACGTTTGTCATGCCCATGGGTAATGCGGGATACAAGTTTAATAAGAGGACGCAGGATATAAACAGGAGTTTTGATCACTTTGTAATTGCAGGTGAGGGGCTGTGCTTATGCAAATTCCGAGAGACTGTGTTTGTGGGGGATTGACAGTTAAGGCGGGTGGGGGAGTCACGTCATCATCGCCCCTCCCATTCACCTCATTTCGCTCTGAGGTGAGCTCCGCAGCTAACAGTGTTACAGAAGCGAGTTTGTGACGCTGCCACCAAATACTCACAGAAAAATCCACAAGTTAATACACACGCTGTCTCTACAGTTTCTCCACACTGAATCCTCCAGGCACTACTTACAAAAGGTTACATTGACAATCGTGTTACATTATTTTTAAAATGTTTCCTTTTCTTAGCACAAGTACAGCTGAGAAGCTTCGATGCATGTGCTCCATAACGTGTTAAAAAATCACGCATTTATTCACACTTTGCATTACAAACAAAGGGGAACTTATGTCAATGCATGATTTCCTGGTACACCGATTACATTGATCAGCGCTTCATGATTCATTTTACCCTTGCACCCCCTTGGTTTGAGAAGAAGTGTGAAAAAATATGAGGTTAACACAGAAAAACAGATCACCAATTGAAACTTTATGAATCATCGATTCGCCATCAATAATTGTTTTGGTAAAGCCATACTCAGTGTAATCCTCCTTCCATTTTATAATTTTTCCGCCACTAGCCATGATTAAATAAACGGTAAAAAAGTAAGAGTGAAGCAAGGGTGACTTATTCAGGCTGGCAGGCGACAGCTCAATAGCTCGAATTTGGATATAAGTGGGTTCTATTTAGTCGCCAGAAATATCTTTGTTAGGAATGGAAATTGAATTTAGTCTTTAAATTTCAGTTAACTTAGTTCAGTTCAGAGTCGTTTCAATCAATAGATTTTGACTTTCACTTTATATATTTAGGAGTTAGTTTATATAATCCGATGTTGACTTTATATAATCAGGAATGACTTTATAAATTCCGACACTGACTTTATATATTCAGGTTTTGACTTTATATATTCCAGCGCTGACTTTATATATTCCAGCGATGACTTTATATATTCAACTTTTGACTTTATATATTCAGAAACAAGTTTGACTTTATATATACCGAAGCTGACTTTATATATTCAAGTTTTGACTTTATATATTCCAGCGCTGACTTTATATATTCAAGTTTTGACTTTATATATTCTGACGCCGACTTTATATATTCATAAAATCAATGTACAGTGGAACCTTGGTTCACGACCATAATTCATTCCAGAACTTTGGTCGTAAACCGAGTTGGTCATGAACCGAAGCAGTTTCCCCCATAGGATTGTATGTAAATACAATTAATCCGTTCCAGACCGTACAAACTGTATGTAAATATATGTAAAGATTAAGCACAAATATAGTTAATTACACCATAGAATGCACAGTGTAATAGTAAACTAATGTAAAACATTGAATAACACTGACACAAAACACCCAGGCTCCCTGCTCAGCTACACGAGCTGGCTAGCTCACGCTCTCTCTCTCTCTCTCTCTCTCTCTGTAGCACACACACACACACACCCCACCCACCCCCTATCCTCCCCCCCCATCCCTTCCCTGTCAGCTGCCCACACACTCTCTCTCTCTGCGCTTGCTCGCTCATGCTCTCTAATCTCTCTGTAGCACGTGCTCGCTCTCTCTCTGCGCTTGCTCGTGCAGCATTTTTTTAAAATGAGTTTTAAGCACAGCGGAAAAAAAGGAACATTAGAACAAATCCGAAGTGTATGCAAAAACCAACCACAAGCAACCAAATAAGTAAGATTGCAGGAGATCACGCTATTAACCTTAAAGCCGGATCGCTGTAAACACTGTTTTAAAAATCAGTTTTAAGCACAGGGAAAAAAACGAACATTTGAAAAAAGAGAAAAGTAACATTGCAACAATTCACTTCTACGAACAGAAAAATTCACTTTTGAAAAATCCGCAATACAAAAACCACCAAGAAAACTAACCTTGCATGAGTCGAGTTCTGGCATGAAGTGTTTTCCTTTAGGTATTTTCTCTCTTGTGATTTCTTGGGTTTCTGGTGTTTTTAGCTGTTTAGCTGGTGGGAGTGAAAGCCTCATGCAGCCATTCCAAAAAGAAAGTCCTTGTGACCCAACCCTTCATGTTTGCCCTCCACATTACTGGCAGTCTGGCTTTGTTTACATTGTGCTGCTTGAAAGCACGAGGGTTCTCAGATTGGTAAATGAGTAAACTGGTAAACAGTTTTTCCACCTCTTGTAATTTCTTTCTTTACTTCGATTTCAATTTTCTTCAAAACTTTCTTCTCACCACTCTTCACTTGCTTAGAAGCCAATGGAAGGAAAACAATGAGCAGAGCTCTTGCAGCCACGCTCTCTCTCTCTTTCTCTCTCAGCCTGCCTGTGGTGGGGGGATGGTGCGCTTGCACGTACAGCCTGCAGATAGGCAGGCAAACACGCAGCAATCTCCTCCTCCCCCTCCCCAGCAGGCACGTGGCTCGCTCGTTCTCTCTCTCTCTCTCTCTCTCTCTCTCTCTCTCTCTCTCTCTCTCTCTCTCAGCTCAGGCAGGCAAGGGAAACTGGCTTATTCATATACCGAGTGTGTGGTTGTGAACCGAGGCAAAAGTTTGGCGAGCTTTTTGGTCGTGAACCGAGACGTTCGTGAACCGAGGTTTCACTGTATTTGCCTGTTTGGCACCCCATAGTATATGTGTGTGTCTGTATATATGTGCACATGTGTATATATATATATATATATATATATATATATATATATATATATATATATATATATATATATATATATATATATACATGCCAGCAACACTCATGACAATGACAAAACAATCACATTGTCAATCATGTTACGTTATTATTAAAATGTTTCCTTTTCTTTTTACTTCTCCGCTGCCAAGCGCTGGTATTTTGCTATATATATATATATATATAGAGAGAGAGAGAGAGATATGAAAACAACACTCATATCAATGACAAAACAATTACATTAACAATCATGTTACGTTATTTTTTATTTTTTTATTTTTTATTATCTTTTTCATAACTTCTTTTTCATAACACACTACTTCTCCGCTGCGAAGCGCGGGTATTCTGCTAGTATTAATATATAATGAAAAAACAGCCAATCCAATAACAATTTGAGCTGTCTAATGTTCATTCTGCAAGCAACAGTTGGGGCTCACAACTCTGAGGCAAAAGCTCAGCTGTAGAACTGAGTGGAGAGGACAATGGGACACAGTAGACCTGAAAGTGATGTAGAAGACTTTCATCAATCATTACCATGGATTTCAGATATTACTTATGCAGGTTTCATTTTGAAAGCAGGTGACAAGATGCACACAAACCCATGGATCTGCTCCAGCCATGGAAATGAGTGTTCCCTGTAGGGGATAGGATGCAGACACATAGTGGAGAAGATTATATAGAAAACTATACCTACGACCTTTTAAAATCAATTTTGCATAATTTTACCTCTCTATCATTTTGTAATCAGCAGTCACAGGGCACACATTTTATGGCTCTGCAGCAGCCATGGAAATGAGCGTCCCGACCAGTGGATGAGACATGCGTTTTCATTCCAGTAGTTTTAATGACTCACATGGCGGAGGTGAAATTTCAGTTCAACAACAATGCCTTTCCCGTGGATTTTTTTTTCCTTTTTTCCTTTTTTTTCTCAAGGAAAAACCACCTGTGCAAATGTTTAAGAGCAAGCTATCACTTATAGCATGTCAATGGATTGCTACATTTATTTTAACGAGCTGTCTTTTAAATGTTTTGTAAAGTGTTACTGGGTGTCGAGCAATGTGTTATTATTACTAATATTTTACTAAATCATACTATCCACATTTCTTTGTTGATAAGCCCTGTTGAAGAATTTTTTGATAACAGAACAATAAACACGCCAAAACGACTGAAAATACAACTGACTGGTATTTTTCAATATCATTTTAACAAAGTTTACTGTCCGCCCTCAATCACAGAGCACCCCAGTAAAACGTCAATAGCGTTTAATATACCTGCAGCCTTAGAACGCAGACATCAGGACATCACTGCATGTGCATGTTTAATAACAGATATGACAGCATTTTGCACAGAGCATGCGTTAAAACAAAAGACAAGCGGCGTGCAAACGTACGCAATCAAGAGGAGTTCCTCAGCAGTCACATCTCAGTGCACCTAAGAGAAAGGACACTGAATTCTATGAGGCACCGATATTTTAGAGCACCAGTTCAAATATTTATTGATTGATTAGGATCAGCGATTTTCAACTGTTCATAGGTGTCCCGTAAGATTTTTTTTTAAGCAAGACTTCTTTGAAGAAATATGACAAAAAATAAGTCTACGACGCAGATTCTATACCATTTTATATGATTTGTATATCATTATATTAAATTAAATGCTGCCAATAAGGAATAATAGAAATCACCACGCAGCTTTCTATCTTTGATGAACTAACGTTTTATGGGGTGAAAAAAATGATCGCCTGTGACAGATACACTTAATCAGTAATGTATGTGACCTACGATTTGTGACTTTAAGTGTGTGTGTGTTGTTTGCTTGTCTACGTGCGTGTGTGGTTTTGTTTGTTTTACAATAAAACAGACATCAGTTATTTGTGAAGCAGGAATATTCTGATCATTCTGATCACTGATAAACATTCAAAAGAAACAGCGCTATTCCATTGTTTTCCTCCATAACATCCTTTCATCAAACAGGGCTAATGTCCTTGCTGAAACAGATCGCCCTTTAATGAAATAACAGAAATCACTGTTCGTTTTTCGGTTAATGATAAACCAGTGTCTTTTGATGATCGCCCCTGACACATACACTTAATCAGTAGTATGTGGGACCCACGATTTGTGAGTTTGAGCTTGTGTGCGTGTACGTGCGTGTGTACTTGTGCATGTGTGTGGTTTTGTCAGTTTTATTATAAAAACAGTTAAACATCAGTTATTTGTGAAGCAGGAATATTCTGGTTATTTTGATCCCTGATCAACATTTAAAAGAAACAGAGCAACTCCAGTGTCTTCCTCCGTAACATCCTTTCAGCAAATGGGACTAAGTTCCTTGCTGAAGCAGGTCGCCCTTTAATGAAATGCTGCCAATGCGGAATAACAGATATCATATGCTACTTGTATAAAATATGCACAGTAATTACAACAGTGTTGAAACAATGATGGACATGCTAAACATGGGTGGTCGCGTTGTGCCTGCCCATAAATCCCAACCAATGTATTTATTTGAACGGATGTATTCAAACCGATGTATATATCTGAACCAATGCATCCCAACCAATGTATATATCTGAACCGATATATATATCTGAACGGATGTATTAAAACCAATGTATATATTGAAACAAATGTATTTGAGCCGATATATATATCTAAACCAATGTATATATTTACGAACCAATCTTTTTTTTTGAATGGCCCCTCATAATATATATATATATATATATCGCAAGGAGAGTCAGGTGTGCTCAGCTGAGAGTCACGTGTGCTTTGTGCTGACGTGTGCTTTGCAAACGCTAGAGTCTGTTGAGAGTTGTTGGTTTGTTCTGTGGTGTGAGATTTAAATAAAAAAAATACATTTTGCTCTTAAAAACTTGGGTTTTGGTTGCCGCTAAGGAACCGTGTGGGAATTTTAAAGCTTTTTCCCTTTAGAAGGGTTTTTTTGCTTTTTTTTCGCCCGCACAAGAGCAAAAGTAGCTGGGTGTTTGGAAGTGTGCTTGGAAAAGTTATTTGTACTTGTACTTGTTCTTTTTCTTGTTATCTGTATTTGAATTAGCATCGAGGCGGCAGGGTAGAAAGCAGCAGTAACTGATATCGGCATTTGTAAATAAATAACCGTGTTGTCCTAACAGCGATTCCTTAGTTTAAAGGAAAAGAATAAAAGGCCGCAGCTGACTTAAAAGTAAAAGGTGGAAACTCAGTAAAGCGCAGGTAAGCGGCCTGCGTTAAGACACCGATCAGGCACAAGGAGCAGTAGGAGCAAATAAGGTAGTAAAGTTTTATTTATTTGTTTATTTTAGATTAAACAGTCCTTAGCGGTCCAGAGGTAGAACAGTTAAGTGGGCGACAGCGTATTGGTTCATTAATACGGGGGAATACAAACAGTGCGAGTGAAGAGCTTATAAGTAAGAAGAGAGCAAAGTTAGGAGAAGAGACAGAGAAAAGTAAAGTTAACCTCATAGAAAGGCAAATAGCAGGCAGCTGAGAGGGAGAACAGTACAGGAGCTTAAGGGGAAAAGGTGTAAAATATATGTAGCAGATCTTAGTGTTACCATTTAAGTTAAGGAGCAGCTGAAAGAAGAAGAAATTTAATTGTAAGAAAAAAAAAATAGTTAAGGCAGCTTAGTAATCCCAAGTCAAATTTTAATAATGAGGCCAGTGCAATGCAAGTCCTGTTGGATGTTGGACTTTTTAGATGATGGTTTGGAAGAGCCAGTTGTCTATGAGGGCTACATCTGCAAGAGATGCCAGCTGATCCAGCACCTCGAGCTCAGGGTCGCTGAACTGGAGGAGGAGTTGGCTGACCTGCGTTGTAATAGAAAATTGGCGGACTTGGCCCAGGTGTCCTTTAGAGAGATAGTGTGCACCCCTAAGGTGGCGCGGGAGGAGATTCCAGACCAGACAGGTAGGAATAGGTGGGTCACGGTCACAAGGTGTAAAGGTAAAGGGTGCACACTGTCAGGGGGCATCAACCCCAGAATTAGAAGTGTCTAACCGTTATCATGTCCTGGCGGAGCTGGACGGTGACTCTGATAATTCTGAGGTGGTAGGCAGGGTTGAGGAGCCCCAATGGGCCACCTCAAAACCAGTTCCCAAAAAGAGAGAGGTAGTGATAGTTGGGGACTCAATCATTAGGGGGATTGAAGCGCAGGTGTGCTCCAGAGAGAGAGTCTCGTACGGTGTGTTGCCTTCCGGGAGCACAGGTGGGAGACCTCCCTGGAAGGGTGGATAGGCTCTTGGCCAGAGCGGGGGTGGATCCAGTTGTCATTGTCCACGTTGGAACAAATGACATACATAAGGGTAGTCTGTCAGTTCTGCGATCCAAATTCAAAGAGTTAGGTACCAAGCTGAGGAGCAGAACTGACAAGGTAGTCTTCTCCGAGTTCTGCCTGTGCCACGCGCCAGTACAGGTAAGATTGAGGAGATTAGAAGGCTTAACGCGTGGCTCAAATCTTGGTGCAGGGTAGAAGGGTATAGGTTTATGGGGCATTGGGACTCCTTTTGGAACAGATGGGACCTGTTCCGCCGTGACGGGTTACATCTGAACGGAGGGGCACCAATGTATTGGGGAGGCGTATGTGTAGGCTAGTCGAGGATTGTTTAAACTAGGGAATGGGGGCAGGGAGTTTAGGACAGGCCAGATTTAGATCTATACATGGAAGAACAAACAATGGTGTAGAAATAAAAATGCATAGTAATGTAAATTTTAAGCAAACACATAAAGGTAGAAGGATTAACACATTAAAATAGCTTGCCTTAATGCTAGAAGTATCAAAAATAAGGTAAGTGAGTTGGAGTTGTATGTAGCAGAGCATAATTATGATATTATAGCAATAACGGAAACCTGGCTAAATAACAAAGATGGGGATGAGTGTAACATAGAGGGATACACATTTTTTAGGAAGGATAGACAGAACAGAAAAGGAGGTGGGGTTGCTGTTTATGCCAAACAGGGTTTAAATGTAAGTCATCTTCAGTTGGATGATGAGCCCCATCTTAGTGAGGACATGTGGCTTCGCCTGGAAAATATTAGGGAAAAGGTCTTATTTTAGGAGTGTGTTATAGACCACCCAATTCAGACAGTAATTTCAACACACATCTTTTTAGTAATATCAAAAAGGCAAGTTTACAGGGGATATTATAGTCATGGGGGACTTTAATTATCCAAATATTAACTGGGATAACCTTACAGATGGAGGAGCACAAGAGCAGGAGTTTTTAGAAGTAATCAGCGACTGATTTTTAACATAGCATGTTAAAGCACCAACAAGGGGTGAAGCCTATCTGGATTTAGTATTCTGTAATAATCAGGATAGAATTGAGGGTGTAGAGGTGATTGAACCACTAGGGTCAAGTGACCATAATGTAATACAATTCTCAGTATTTTGTAAGAGTACAGATGCAAAGACTAAAATTGTTAAGTTGAACTTTGGTAGGGCTAATTTTGAGCAGATGCGACAAAGTCTAAGTAGGATAGACTGGGATAAGCTTTTAAATGTGGAGACAGTCGAGGAGCAGTGGAACAGGTTTAAAAATGTTTTACATGTAATGCAGGACAGATACATACCTAAATTTGGAAGTAATAGGAAACTAAAAAAAACTCCATGATGGATTAATAAAGATTTAAAAAAGAAGTTGCAAAGGAAAAAACTGCTGTATAAGGCATATAAGACTAATGACTGCAAAGAGAACCGTAGCACGTATGAGAAAATGAGGGCAACCATGAGGGCAAAGAACAGTTAAGGAGGAGGTCAAGATCATCAGGAATAGTAAAGGGGAATTAAAAGATACAGACAATGAAATAGCAGATGCCCTAAACTTACATTTTTCTGAGGTGTTTACAAGTGAGCAAGTGGAAAACCTCCTAGAGGTAAATGCGACTACTAAGGAGGTATTGAGGGATTTGGAAATTGTAGAGGGAGAAGTGCTGCTCAGATTAACCTCCTAAGACCGAACTCTTTCATGGCATGCATTTTAATTTCTCTTTGCTATTTGGGATGATTGGGACCTGATAAATATAAAAACAAAGAATTATCTTTTTACCTGATGTAGTTTCTGAGAAAAATGATGTCCGCATATGAGGACATTCGTTTTAAATTTCGATAGAACACTATAAAGCCACAATTGAGTAATGATGGGCAAAACTCTTTATTTGGTGTCAGAACACAGCAGCATTTTTCCTGAGTACAAAAACAAAATGAGAAGCAACAATTGTGCCCCTTTGAGCAATATGGCTCATTTGAAGTGCTGCTAACAGTTGCAGGAAGACATATGTCTGTAACAAAGTAAAAAAGTAAAGATTTCTGAACATCACATGAAACACAAAACATTTCACTCCAAAACTGCTACTTCAAACTTTTTTCCCCCGTGGCAACATGTTTACACTTATGTGTGAAAGGCTGTGTAACAGTTTGCGATCTGCCTGTAAGCAGAGGAACACCTTGCATGTAACACACTTCACTCGAGTTTTCCCTGAGCAGCCTTTTGCTCTGCAGCGCGTTGCATTCTTCATTTTACTACCTCTGGCAGATGTGCATTAGCCTTCCTGCGGAATGAGACATGGGCACTGCCTTCACTGGATGCTTTTTCCTTGGATTAACACGTCTGGGTCATCTTCCTACGCTGAAAAGTCAGAGCTGTCATTGGCATGCTAAGCCAAGAAGGTCATGGCCACTTCCATGCGAAATTCAAGAAACTGCATGATGTTCTTCTTTGGTGTGCCACATACAGTAAGGTCTTTGTGGTACAGTAGCCAACTGTTGGCTAAAGCCAGATCCGTAAGTGCATTAGCATCCGCAGTGTCCATTTCTTTGTAAGGCCACTCATGCGATTGTAACTCATCATTCTATCGACAAGCTCAACTCCACCCATCTTGGAGTTGTATTCACGGATAATACTTGGTCGCGAGATGGTCACATATCGTTTTATTGTTTTGTCCCATCTCTGGCAGGTGTCTTCTGGTTTTCTAGCATGAACAGCACACATCATCAATGCGGGTTTGTTGTCATACCACTTCACCACGCAAATCTTTCCATCCTCAGTGGTAACTTGTGCTGAGGTCCCTCTTCCGTTCTTTTTCATTGTTTTGTCAGTTGGTAGCTTCTGTACTGCTGCAGCGACGATTCTTCATAACTGTACCAGTTACATACATCTGCTTCTTCATCATGCATTCCACACCTTGGATGGACATGAAGAACCGATCACAGTAAACCTTTGTATTAGGATACAGTGTTTGAGACAGGCGATCTATGACCAAGCCTCCCAAACCCAGATCCTCTGGTTCTTCAACCTGTTCAAGGAGTGCACGTGCCCCTTGATAAATGTCAAAGTCCAGCACAATACCATCTGCTGTTGTGCAAACAAAGTTTTTTATGCCAACTGGGTTTGGCTTCATTGGCAGATATTGTCGACACGGACAGGCTCCTGTGAATGGAATCATCTGCTCATCAATGGAAACGCATTCTGGGCGAGCCTGAGATTTGCATCCTTTCAGAATGCGGTTCAGAAAAGGCCTCACCTTCCAGAATTTATCACACTCCCTCAGATCCTCTGGAACATCATCATCAATGAGCACTTTGAGTGATTGCCTTAGTCTGAAGAATCTGTCACGTGAACTTTTCAGTGATGGCATGGAATCTCAAGGTTTTGGACCAGTACATCCTGATTGCAGGATACGGTACGCAAGACATCAAAATACAGGCACCAAAAAATAATAAATTTCATCAGTTGATGTGTTGAGTGGGTTCCACTTCTAGCCAGTGACGTAGCATTAGAGCAATCTGCAATCATTTCATCACATCTTTATCAATATACTGCTCTATGTAGTCCAGTGGGGTCCAGCCCTCTCTGTCCTGCACAGTTTCTTCCTCATGCTCAAACTGGGCTCGATTTGGTGTTAGCGGAGAAGCCTTCCATCGCATCCCATGCCCTTTCTTGGACTGTTCTTGATGGCTTGGTCCTGGTGTTGTCTCTTCAGGGACATTGTCTGAGACATCAGCCTCAGCTTGCTGTGTCCGAGAGTGATGTCTGGGAGTGCGTGATCTGGCAATGTCACGATCTGTATGATATCCTTCATATTCATCACGGAGACGTTTATGTCCCCTGATAAGCTGAGAGGGCTGTGGAATGGGGTCCTCACACCCACTACTGTCCTCCTCACTGCTGCTTAGCTCCTGTCGTGGGGGTTGATATTCAGCATCCCCCATGGGATCGTCAATGTCTGACAAATCTTCCACCTCTGAGTTGTCTCCACCAATTAACCCCAGTAACTCCATTGCTCTTGTGAGAGAATAGCGCTCTGAGAAAAATATCACGAGAAAAATCAAATAAAAAACTATGGAGATTTATTTATAAAACATGCTATATCTGCTTGTACCGTAGTAAACTATTGTTTTCTACCTAAATCATCCAAAAATACAATTTCATTATCACATTTTACTAGCACATGTGGCTAGCATTTATGATAACATATAACTCCCTCTGTCCACATTTGTGGACATTGTCAACAAAGCTAACAAAACTAAGTCCCTCTGTCCACATACGTGTACCACATGTTTAGCGGCATGGTAAATCGTTACAGTTACTAACTTTTGTAAAATTTGCCTTCCATAACAAACATTGAACACTTTTATACATATCTGAACAAGAATCAGCCATGAAATGTGATTGAATTTTTTACTTGGTCGAAGTTTGGCTCGGGAGTTGCCATCTGAACTTCTGAGTGTGTTTTCGGCCATCTTGAATCTAACATGTAATGAGAAATACTCTTCTGCCACCACCAAGTGGCAGTATAACGTCCTCGTAAGTGGATATCAGGTCCTTGTAGAGCAAAATTTAGTATTGTGGTCTAGACAACTCAAAATGTGATGTCCGCATATGTGGGCCAGGTCCTAGGAGGTTAAATAAGATGAAATCAAACAAATCACCAGGCCCAGATAATATTTATCCTCGTGTTCTTAAGGAGGCTAGTGAGTACATATATAAACCTTTGACACATATTTTTAGGAAGTCACTGTGCACTGGAGAGATTCCAAAGGACTGGAAAATGGCAAATATCATCCCATTATATAAAAAGGGTGACAGGGCAGATCCAAGCAACTATAGGCCAGTAAGCTTAACAAGCATCACAGGAAAATTAATGGAAGGAATTATTAAGGATAAGATTGAGCAACACATGGCAAGGACAGGAGTTATTCTGAACAGTCAGCATGGGTTGAGAAGAGGGAGGTCGTGTTTTACTAACATGTTGGAATTCTATGAGGAGGCAACAAAAGGATACGATCAAAGTGGAGCTTATGATATTATTTATTACTATTTAATTTAATATTGTTTCTTTGTATCAGTATACTGCTGCTGGATTATGTGAATTTCCCCTTGGGATTAATAAAGTATCTATCTATCTATCTATCTATCTATCTATCTATCTATCTATCTATCTATCTATCTATCTATCTATCTATTGTCACACACGTGCGCATGGGAGGCAGCTAAAGGGCTTGAGTGAAGGCAGTTCGGAGGCATGCCGGGGTGTGGCAGAGTGCACTGACTCTTTTTCTCCCTTGCCTGTAGACCATCCCCGGGGGATTTCACCTGGATCTCCTGACATCACTTCCGGGACTGAGCCAATGAAAGTCGGCCACACCAGCTCCAGTCCCTCTGATGTCACCTCCGGCTACGAGCCAATGGTGGAAGACCACGTGCCAGATCCATACGACCTCACTTCCTGTCTCCCCTTTAAAACCTGCCCCTTTTCCTTTGTTTCCTTAGTCTTGTTTTGGACTCGGTTGTATGCACTTCAGTGCTCTGTATTTTGCTAAGAAAAACGACTTTTGCAGCCAGGATACCACAATATACGGGTGGCTGCCCCAACTCTTTATCTGTCAATGTCTCGTTCTTGTGACACTATCTATCTATCTATCTATCTATCTATCTATCTATCTATCTATCTATCTATCTATCTATCTATCTATCTATCTATCTATCTATCTATCTATCTATCTATCTATCTATCTATCTGGACTTTCAGAAAGCATTTGATAAGGTGCCACATGAGAGGTTGGGCATCAAATTAAAAGAAGTGGGAGTTCAGGGTAATGTTTTTAGAGGGGTGCAGAATTGGCTCAAACACAGGAAGCAGAGGGAGATGGTGCGAGGAACCTCATCAGAACTGGCCGATGTTAAGAGTGGTGTTCCACAGGGGTCAGTACTAGGGCCGCTGCTATTTTTAATATATATAAATGATTTAGATATTAATTAAAGTAACAAGCTGGTTAAGTTTGCAGATGATACCAAGATAGGTGGATTAGCAGATAATTTGGAATCCGTTATATCATTACAGAATACTTGGATAGCATACAGGCTTGGGCAGATTTGTGGCAGATGAAATTTAATGTCAGTAAATGTAAAGTATTACACATAGGAAGTAAAAATGTCAGGTTTGAATACACAATAGGCGTTCGGAAAATCGAGAGTACACCTTATGAGAAGGATTTAGGAGTCATAGTGGACTCTAAGCTATCAACTTCCCAACAGTGTTCAGAAGCCATTAAGAAGGCTAACAGAATGTTAGGTTATATCGCACGATCTGTGGAGTACAAGTCCAAGCCGGGGTGTGGCAGAGTGCACTGACTCTTTTTCTCCCTTGCCTGTAGACCATCCCCGGGGGATTTCACCTGGATCTCCTGACATCACTTCCGGGACTGAGCCAATGGAAGTCGGCCACACCAGCTCCAGTCCCTCTGATGTCACCTCCGCTCTGAGCCAATGGTGGAAGACCACGTGCCAGATCCATACGACCTCACTTCCTGTCTCCCCCTTTAAAACCTGCCCCTTTTCCTTTGTTTCTTTAGTCTTGTTTTGGACTCGGTTGTATGCACTTCAGTGCTCTGTATTTTGCTAAGAAAAACGACTTTTGCAGCCAGGATACCACAATATACGGGTGGCTGCCCCAACTCTTTATCTGTCAATGTCTCGTTCTTGTGACAGTGGCGTAGTCAGCAGGATGGAGAAGTCCCGGAGGAGAAGGGGACAGGACCTGCAATATACCCAGGTGGGGCGTGCGGGGCGAGTATTCAGGCGGGGAGGGTGCCCGTGGTTGGCGTGACCGGTGCGGGCTCCGCTCCGGCACTCATAACTAGCCATCTGGAGGGCCAGGGAGTGTGGGTGGGGCTCACAGAATTGGGCTGCCCTGGAGGGAGGCAAAGGGACTCAGTATGCTCTCTTGGGGGAGAGTGCCTGCCTCCCTGCGAAACCAAAGCCCCATTTACCACCTAGGGGTGCCCCAGACTGGCAGGTGAATAAAATAAAAACATGGAGGTTGGACCCTGAGCGGCCAACCAACAAACAAGCCTGGTCCTTATGGGCAATGGTAGGGCATTGGCTACGGCCATTTGAAAACACGCCCTACCAAATAATAGAGCAGGTAGCTTGCTATCTGCTCCTGGAAGCGCTTCCCGTGGCTTCACCCAGCGGTTTGGGGCGGCGGTTTAAGAACATGCTGAGCTCATAGAGCTTATGGACGCAGAGGGCGGCCTCACACTCTGGGGAGCAGAACCGTCCTCATGTCAAACTCAGCGAGTGCGTTCCAAGACCTAGCCCCACCCTGTACAATCCGGGCCCGTATTGGCGTCCTGGGCTGGCGCAAACCGCTTGGAGGCAAGGAGGAATGCAGGTGGAGGGTGAGGAGGGTTGGTGTGCTCTGGCTAATCCGTTGGCGGTCCCACATACTGGCGTGGTGATCGTCCAGCGGACACAAGACCACAGGTTTGTTCGACTCCGGCAGCAACATTTCATTGTTGCCCGCCGCTTTGTGCAACGCAACAGTGGCTAAATTTAAGACCGGTATAACCTGTGTCCACGGAGACATCCGCTGGTACAGGTCCGCCGCTGTGTCATCAGTTACGGAGGGTCAGTTAAGTAAACTCACCGTAGCGTCCTACCTGATCCTCCACACCCGGTGATACTAGGGCGGGACTGGTCTAAAATCAAAAGCGGTGAGACACATACCACTCCGGGGTTAATTTGGGCCTCGTTATGGGCGGAGATAACCCGTCTCAAGCTGCCTCCACGCCGTGTAATCAGCCGGCAGAGAGAGCGAAGCAGTCGCCCTGACTGGCGTGGCAACTCCGGGCGTCGCGGGCTAACCGTCATCCACCAGCGCCGCGGCGGAGCGGGAGAAACCACGCCCATTGAGGTCGGCGCTGACCCTCTCTCCGTGTTGCGGTTCCAATTTAAAAGCGCCGGCTTCTTTTAGAAGGGAGCAATGGAATGATGACTCCCTGAAGTTTGTAAAAATGCAGTGGTCCTTGTCAATGGCCAGCGCACTAATCAGTCGATGCCACAGGGCCCCTACTTGTGCTAGATAATGACCTCCTTTACCGTGTAGCAATGCATGGCGGGCAGGAGGCGAGGCTGCTGCTAGTGCAGCGTACCTTCGGCGGCAGGTCTGTGAGCTAGCACACGCCCACCTCCTAGGTGGCCACCTGGGCACCGAAAAAACTCTGGAGCGGATCAAGCTCCGTTTCTACTGGCCAGGAATTAATGAGGAGGTTCGCCGCTTTGCGCTTCCTGCCCGGAGTGTCAACTGCGACAAATTCCTAGGAGGGACCGTGCTCCTCTCATTCCTATTCCACTGATTGGCGTTCCCTTCCACAGAATCGGGTCGACCTGGTGGGACCCTGGAGCCCTCAGCCCGAGGACACAAGTACATTTTAGTCCTCGTGGATTACGCTACGATACCCGAAGCTGTTCCGTTGCGCTCAGCTACCTCTAAAGCCATCGCACGGGAATTACTAGGGGTATTGCGCGTGGGGATCCCCAAAGAAGTCTTGACAGACCAGGGGACCCCCTTCACCTCGGAAACGTTCAAGGAGACTGCCAGATTACTGAAAATAAAGCATTTAAAGACCTCGGTGTATCATCCTCAAACCGGCGGATTAGTAGAGAGGTTTAATCAAACTCTCAAGCAAATGCTGCGTAAGGTGGTCAGCGAGGATGGAAGGAACTGGGATCAGCTCCTCCCCTCGTCCTTTTTGCCTATCGGGAAGTCCCACAAGCCTCCACGGGGTTCTCCCCTTTTGAACTACTATACAGGCGACAACCTCGGGGCATATTAGATATTTTGAAAGAAGGCTGGGAAGAAGAGGCTCTTCCCTCCACAAACATACTGGAGTATATCGCGCGTTCTGCGATAGATTTGGAAAGATTGGCCTGTCCTTAAAAGTCACATGGAGGAGGCTCAAGCAGCACAGGCCGGTACTACAACCGCGCGTCTCTTGGGAGTTCCGCCGGGAGATCGGGTCATGGTCCTAGTGCCTACCTCCCACTCTAAATTGCTTGCCCACTGGCAGGGCCCCTCGAAGTTAAGGAGAGGAAGGGACTGGTGACTATTTGGTGAGTCAACCCAATCGCCGGCCAAAGGAGCGGGTTTATCATGTGAACCTGCTGAAACCGTGGAAGGACAGGGACCCGATCCCTCCTCCGGCCAGCCCGCTCACTCTTCGCTCACACACACGACCTTAACCCGGCACGGACTTAAGTCCCAGACAGCGGCAGGAGCTGGAAACAGTTATCCGGACCGTTGGGAGGTAGTCAGTGAGAACCCGGAAGGACCTCTCTGATTGAGCACAACATCGTGACAGAGCCGGGGTTGTTGTCGAGAACGCCCGTATCGTCTTCCCGAGGCAAAAAAGGCTGAAGTGGAGCTTGAGATCAAGCGCATGCTGGAGCTAGGTGTGATTGAGGAAAGTTATAGTCCCTGGTCCAGCCCCGTTGTGCTCGTCGGTAAGCCTGGCGGAAGTTGGAGGTTCTGCAATGACTTCCGTCGGCAATCAAGTCTCCCAATTTGATGCTTATCCAATGCCACGCGTGGGCGACCTCCTCGAGAGGCTTGGACAGGCTCAATACCTGACCACACTTGACATGACGAAAGGGTACTGGCAGGTTCCTTTAACGGACTCCGAAGGAAAACGCGTTTAGTACCCCTAGCGGACACTGGCAGTATCGGTCCTTCCATTTGGGTTACGGGGCTCCAGCAACCTTTCAGCGTCTGGTGGACAAAGTGCTTGACCTCATAACTCATACAGTGCTGCCTACCTGGATGGCGTGGTCATCTATTCCAGCACATGGAAGGAACACCTACAGCATGTCCAAGCGGTATTACGGACACTTGGTGAGGCGGGCTCGGATTAATCCCAGAAATGCTTCTTGGATTAAGCGAGGCCAAATATTTAGGCTACCTGGTGGGTGGGTACCGTAAGGCCACAGTGCTCCAAAATTGATGCCATTCTGAAATGGCCCGTCCATGAACCAAGCGGCAGGTCCAAGCCTTTCGGGTTAGCGGGTACTACCGCCGGTTTGTACCCGGTTTTGGAGAAGCGGCGCCTTGACTGATTTAACAAAGAAGAGGGCCCGAACATTGTGGTATGGACTGAAAAACAGGCTGCATTTGGTGACTTAAAGCAGGCCCTTACGTCCACACCTGTTTTGATGGCACCTAACTTTTCTTTGCCTTTCATCCTCCAGGCGGACGCGGGACACAGGCCTGGGCGCCGTGCTGAGCCAAAGCGTCGATGGTGTGGAGCACCCCATCATGTTCCTGAGCGGAAACTGTTGGACGGGAGACCAGGTATGCTGCGGTGGAGAGGGAGGCTCTGGCGATTAAATGGGCGATTACTCAGCTGAGGTACTACCTGTTGGGCCGGGAATTCACCCTTGTCACGGACCATGCACCCCTACAGTGGATGGCCCTCCACAAGGAGTCGAATCCGCGGGTCACCCGGTGGTTTCTTGACCTGCAGCCGTACAAGTTTTGCTCGTTCATCGTCGGGCGCTCTCTCCGCAACGCTGATGCTCTTTCTCGGGTTCACGACCTCTCGGTTAGGTCGCCCGACCCGTCGGGTCTGGGCTAAGGGGGGGGCCTTGTCACACACGTGCGCATGGGAGGCAGCTAAAGGGCTTGAGTGAAGGCAGTTCGGAGGCATGCGGGGTGTGGCAGAGTGCACTGACTCTTTTCTCCCTTGCCTGTAGACCATCCCCGGGGGATTTCACCTGGATCTCCTGACATCACTTCCGGGACTGAGCCAATGAAAGTCGGCCACACCAGCTCCAGTCCCTCTGATGTCACCTCCGGCTACTGAGCCAATGGTGGAAGACCACGTGCCAGATCCATACGACCTCACTTCCTGTCTCCCCCTTTAAAACCTGCCCCTTTTCCTTTGTTTCCTTCAGTCTTGTTTTGGACTCGGTTGTATGCACTTCAGTGCTCTGTATTTTACAAAAAAACGACTTTTGCAGCCAGGATACCACAATATACGGGTGGCTGCCCCAACTCTTTATCTGTCAATGTCTCGTTCTTGTGACACTATCTATCTATCTATCTATCTATCTATCTATCTATCTATCTATCTATCTATCTATCTATCTATCTATCTATCTATCTGGACTTTCAGAAAGCATTTGATAAGGTGCCACATGAGAGGTTGGGCATCAAATTAAAAGAAGTGGGAGTTCAGGGTAATGTTTTTAGAGGGGTGCAGAATTGGCTCAAACACAGGAAGCAGAGGGAGATGGTGCGAGGAACCTCATCAGAACTGGCCGATGTTAAGAGTGGTGTTCCACAGGGGTCAGTACTAGGGCCGCTGCTATTTTTAATATATATAAATGATTTAGATATTAATTAAAGTAACAAGCTGGTTAAGTTTGCAGATGATACCAAGATAGGTGGATTAGCAGATAATTTGGAATCCGTTATATCATTACAGAATACTTGGATAGCATACAGGCTTGGGCAGATTTGTGGCAGATGAAATTTAATGTCAGTAAATGTAAAGTATTACACATAGGAAGTAAAAATGTTAGGTTTGAATACACAATAGGCGGTCGGAAAATCGAGAGTACACCTTATGAGAAGGATTTAGGAGTCATAGTGGACTCTAAGCTATCAACTTCCCAACAGTGTTCAGAAGCCATTAAGAAGGCTAACAGAATGTTAGGTTATATCGCACGATCTGTGGAGTACAAGTCCAAGCAGGTTATGCTCAACCTTTATAATGCACTGGTGAGGCCTCATCTTGAGTACTGTTTGCAGTTTTGGTCTCCAGGCTACAAAAAGGACATAGCAGCACTAGAAAGGTCCAGAGAAGAGCGACTAGGCTGATTCCAGAGCTACAGGGGTTGAATTATGAGTAAAGATTAAAAGAGCTGAGCCTTTACAGTTTAAGCAAAAGAAGATTAAGAGGTGACATGATTGAAGTGTTTAAAATTATGAAGGGAATTAGTACAGTGGATCGAGACTTGTATTTTAAAATGAGCTCATCAAGAACATCGGGACACAGTTGGAAACTTGTTAAGGGTAAATTTCGCACAAACATTAGGAAGTTTTTCTTTACACAAAGAACGATAGACACTTGGAATAAGCTACCAAGTAGTGTGGTACACAGTAAGACGTTAGGGACTTTCAAAACTCAACTTGATGTTTTCTTGGAGGAAACAAGTGGATAGGACTGGCAAGCTTTGTTGGGCTGAATGGCCTGTTCTCGTCTAGATTGTTCTAATGTTCTAATGTTCATATATATATATATATATATATATATATATATATATATATATATATATATATTTATTATTTTATATATATATATATATATATATATATTTATTTATTTATTTTTTTTTTGCAGCAAAATAGGGGAACATTTGTACAGAGGGACAGGAAATTGAATCAGGGATGCTGGGAGAACTCAGATACATGTTGGGATACTGACATCAGCATCTTGTGACTGGAGGGACGACAGGAACCCGGAAGTATGGCTTCTTTTTGTTTACCCCGGGCTTTCTTAAGCCAGCGCGGTCTCGTTCAGGCTGATGAGATAAGAAGAGAAAGGTTAGTGCACCGCCTCTGTCCCTCAGTATGGGTTGTAGCGATGTGGTCCGAGTCCTTAAACTGCTCCCCATGCGCTCATGTGTGACATGACCCTCCCCTCTAGCCCAGACCCACCAGGTCAGGCGGCCTGAACCGAGAGGTCGTAAGCCCGTGAGAGTGCATCCGCGTTGGCCTGAAGGTTACCCCGACGATAAGTGACAGTGAACTTGTATGACTGCAGGTCCAAAAACCACCTGGTAACCTGAGGATTCGATTCCCTATGAAGGGCCATCCACTGGAGGCCGGCATGGTCCGTCACCAGGGTAAATTCGCGACCCAGCAGGTAGTACCGCAGGTGAGTTACCGCCCACTTGATCGCCAGGGCTTCCCATTAAACCACTGCATACCTCATCTCCCGGTCTAACAGTTTCCGGCTCATGTACATCACGGGGTGTTCGACACCGTCGATACTTTGGCTCAACATGGCGCCGAGGCCAGTGTCCGAAGCATCGATCTGGAGGAGAAAAGGAAGTGAAAAGTTAGGTGTTCTCAAATTAGGTGCCGAAGTAAGGGCCTGTTTTAAGTCACTGAATGCTTGTTCATTCCACACCACATTTGTCAAACAAATCAAGGGTGCTGCCCTCTCAGAGAAGCGAGGTACAAACCGGCGGTAATAACTCGCTAACCATAGGAAAGCCTGCACCTGTTTCTTGAGTATCGAACAGTGCCATTCTAAGATGACTTTTATTTTTGAGCACTGTGGTTTCACCATCCTCCCTCCTACCAGGTAGCTCAAATATTTGGCCTCGGTCAAACCCAAAGAAGCACTCCCGGGGGTTGATCCATAGGCCGGCCTTCGCTAGTGTCAGGAGGACGGCATAAACCTGTAATACATGCTCCTCCCAGGTGCCGGAAAAAATGACGACGTCATCGAGGTAGGTGGCACAATAGGACTGGTGGGGCCTTAGCAGTCTATCTAGCAGACGTTGGAAGGTTGCCGGTGCCCCGTGCAGCCCGAATGGGAGAACCTTGTATTGCCAGTGCCCACTAGGGGTACTGAAGGCGGTTTTCTATTTAGCTGATGTCGTTAAAGGGAATTTGCCAGTACCCTTTGGTCATGTCAAGTGTAGTCAAATACCGGACTGTTCCCAATTTCTCGAGTAGCTCATCAACTCTGGGCATGGGATAGGCATCAAAATTGGAGACCTGATTAAGACGTCTGAAGTCATTGCAAAATCTCCAGGAGCCGTCCGGTTTGGACACAAGGACAATGGGACTGGACCACGGGCTGTGACTCTCTTCGATAATGTCCATGTCGAGCATCCTTTGAATCTCTAGCTCTCCCTCAGTCCTTTTTGCCTCCGGGAGGCGATAAGGTCTTTCCCGGATAACCACTCTTGGATCAGTCACAATATCGTGCTGAATCAGCGCAGTCCGACCTGGTGCTTCGCTGACCATTTCCGGAACGGACAGGATTGCTCGTTCGAGCTCCTGTCGTTGGAGGGGTGTCAAATTGTTGCCGAGGTTAAGTGATATATTTTTGGAGAAAAGGGAGAGGGTGGACTCAGAAGGAGGTTGCTTCTCCTTAGACTTCCACAACTTTAACAAGTTTACATGACACACCCTCTCAGTCGGTCTATGATTTGGTTGGCTAACCAAATAGTCAACGAGTCCTTTTCTTTCTTTAACCTCGTATGGGCCCTGCCAATGAGCTAGCAGTTTTGAGTGTGAGGTGGGCATGAGCAACAGCATGCGATCCCCCGGTTGAAATTCTCGAAGGGAGGAATTCCTATTATAATTCCGGGCTTGCGGTGCTTGAGCCCGAGACATGTGGTCTTTTAGTATAGGTCTGATTTTATTTAATCGTTCGCGTAATTGCGCAGTATATTCCAACAGGTTTAGGTTGGGAAGTGCCTCATTTTAGTAAATCCAAAATGCCCCAGGGCTGGTGTCCATATAAAAGTTCAAATGGGGAAAACCCTGAGGAGACTTGAGGCACCTCTCGATATGCAAAAAGCACTAAAGGCAGGAGTTGGTCCCAATTCCTTCCGTCTGTGTTGACTACCTTACGGAGCATCTGCTTAAGGGTTTGGTTAAACCTTTCTACCAACCTGTCCGTCTGAGGGTGATAAACAGATGTTTTGAGATGCTTAATATGGAGTAATGCCCACTCGGGAAAATAATCCTACCAATTCCCGTGTGACATTTTTGGTATTAGCAGCTCTCAGGGGAACTGCCTCGGGATACCGAGTTGCATAATCCACCATGACCAATATATATTTATGGCCTCTGGCCGACAGCTCTAGGAGTCCAACGAGATCGACTCCAATCCGCTCAAAAGGAACGTCAATAAGGGGAATCGGGATTAGAGGGCTTCGGTCCCTCGTAGGAATCTGACGTAACTGACAGACTGGACAAGACTGACAGAAACGGCGGACCTCCTCATTGATTCCGGGCCAATAAAATTGGAGTTAAATCCTTTCCAATGTTTTCTCAGCCCCGAGGTGGGCATGTGCTAGTTCACAGACCTCCCGCCGGTAGGTTCGTGGCACTAACAACTTCCATACCTTGCTTTCGTGTTCCGCAACTCAGTATAACAAGTCATTTTCTAAGACAAAGTAGGGTTCCGGAGGTGTGGAATCTAATGATTCTAGGTCATCTGCGGATACAACAGCATTCCTGGCAAACTTCAGGGAATCGTCATTCCACTGTTCTCTTTTGAAAGACGCCGGCGTAGAGCGAAATTGAAAGTCTAGGCCGGCTAAATCAGCATGGGCTAGGCCTGGAGCAGCGTCCTCCCGAGGCGTAACCCCATCCTGTTGTGTTTCTGGAACGGGGTCCGTCCCTGAAAGGCGTCCCCCCGGGCCGTCCACGTCAGTTGCCGTTGAGCAGTTTGGAGAGTCCCCTGACCATCCAAAAGTAGACCTAGTTTGAGAATTGGAGTGGTGACAGCTTTACCGCAGTTAATTTTAGACCAATCTTGTCCTAATATAACCGGATAAAGGGGTTTGGGCAACACTGGGACTAAAAGTTGTTTCGGAGTCCCTTTCCATGTTATATAACACCTTGCGGACTTGTATGATCTAGTATCCCTATGCATACATTTTATATTTGTTTTCTTATTGAGCCACTGTTGCGGTAAAACATAATGGTGAGCACCAATGGTGATATTGCTCCTGGAATCAAACAAAGCCAACACCGAGTGCCCATTCACCAAGACCATTCCCGTATGTATAAGTGGCAGAGGATTTGACGGCGCATAGTACCTCTCTCCTCTCACGTAGCTGCAGTCCATTGGTTTCGCGTTGAGGGGGCAGGTGGGAAGAATGTGTCCCACCTCACCACACTTGAAACAGTGCAGCGGGGTGAGCACCCGGTCTTTCATCTTTGCTGGCGGCTCCGGAATGGTAGCACGACGGGGGGGCTCCGGTGTGGCAACCCGTTCCTGTCGGGCCATGCGCACAGGTTTCTCAGACCCCCCCATTTGGTTAACCGCCAGCTATCGCTCCAAGACCTCCAGGAGCCCGTTCATATCCCGGTAGGAATGCCTCCGGACCTGCTGGGCAAGGTAATCTGGCATGGCGTATACTAACACCTCACAGGCCACCTGTTCAACCACCTGGCGGGCTTGATTAACATCTGGCCGTAGCCATCGCCCGAGTTTGCCCCAGAACTCGAATGCCTGGGCCCTAGCTGGAAGCTCCGAGTTGAACTGCCAGTGCCGCCAAACCCTCGCCTGCTGGCCGGAGGTAATGCCATACCTTTTATACAACTCGGCTCTTAGGAGGTCGTATTGGGCGGCTTCCTCCTCAGGGAGGTCATGATAGGCCCACTGCGCCGGACCCTTCAGGTAGGGAGCCAAGATGTACGGCCATTCCGCTCGTGGCCACTGGTTTCTGGCCGCGGTCCTCTCAAAGACGGTTCGGTCATCTGTTTCTGTAAGGGGAACAATTTGAGGAGGTGGAGGTCTTGCGTTTTCTGGTCTTGCAGCCTCTGCCGCTGCCAACCGTCTCTTTGTTTGATCGAGCTCTCTCTGTGTGGTGACTTGATCCATCTTGACGGCCTGGAGTTCGTTTGCCAAGGTATTTAGTACCGCATTCAGGTCTTGCCCTTCTGTCATCTTCGGGCTTTATCCAAACGACTACACCAATCTGTAAAGAAATAAAGTTACACAATGTGAACTTTTGGGATTTCCACCCTGGTTTACTTGAACTTAAATAGAGTAATGTCTCCACAATACAAAGTAAATGGTCACACTGGACCAAATTACAGCAAAATAGGGGAACATTTATACAGAGGGACAAGAAATTGAATCAGGGATGCTGGGAGAACTCAGATACATGTTGGGATACCGACGTCATCATCTTGGGACTGGAGGGACGACAGGAACCCGGAAGTATGGCTTCTTTTTGTTTACCCCAGGCTTTCTTACAGCAGCGCGTTCTCGTTCTGGCTGATGAGATAAGAAGAGGAAGGTTATTGCGTCGCCTCTGTCCCTTGGTATGGGTTGTCGCGATGTGGTCCGAGTCCTTAAACTGCTCCCCATGCGCTTGTGCGTGACAATATATACTGCTCAAAAGAATTAAAGGAACACTTTTTAATCAGAGTATAGCATAAAGTCAATGAAAATTATGGGATATTAATCTGGTCAGTTAAGTAGCAGAGGGGGTTGTTAATCAGTTTCAGCTGCTGTGGTGTTAATGAAATTAACAACAGATGCACTAGAGGGGCAACAATGAGATGACCCCCAAAACAGGAATGGTTTAACAGGTGAAGGCCACTAACATTTTTCCCTCCTCATCTTTTCTGACTGTTTCTTCACTAGTTTTGCATTTGGCTACAGTCAGTGTCACTACTGGTAGCATGAGGCGATACCTGGACCCAACAGAGGTTGCACAGGTAGTCCAACTTCTCCAGGATGGCACATCAATACGTGTCATTGCCAGAAGGTTTGCTGTGTCTCCCTGCACAGTCTCAAGGGCATGGAGGAGATTATAGGAGACAAGCAGTTACTCTAGGAGAGCTGGAGAGGGCCATAGAAGGTCCATAACCCATCAGCAGGACCAGTATCTGCCCTTTGGGCAGGAGGAACAGGATGAGCACTGCCAGAGCCCTACAAAATGACCTCCAGCAGGCCACTGGTGTGAATGTCTCTGACCAAACAACCAGAAAGACTTCATGAGGGTGACCCAAGGGCCCCATGTCCTCTAATGGGCCCTGAGCTCACTGCCCAGCAGCATGCAGCTCGATTGGCATTCGCCATAGAATACCAGAATTGGCAGATGCACCACTGGTGCCCTGTGCTTTTTACAGATGAGAGCAGGTTCACCCTGAGCACGTGACAGAAGTGAAAGGGTCTGGAGAAGCCATGGAGAACATTATGCTGCCTGTAACATCATTCAGCATGAGCAGTTTGGTGGTAGGTTAATGATTGTCTGGGGAGGCATATCCATGGAGGGTCACACAGACCACTACAGGCTTGACAAAGGCACCTTGGCTGCCATTAGGTATCAGGATGAAATCCTTGGACCCATTGTCAGACCCTATGCTGGTACAGTGGCTCCTGGTGCACGACAATTCCTGGCCCCATGTGGTGAGAGTATGCAGGCAGTTCCTGGAGGATGAAGGTATTGATACCATTGACTGGCCACCACACTTTCCTGACCTAAATCCAATAGAACACCTCTGCGACATTATGTTTTGGTCCATCCAATGCCACCAGGTTGCACCTCAGACTGTCCAGGAGCTCAGTGATGCCCTGGTCCAGATCTGGGAGGAGATTCCCACAACACCATCTGTCATCTCATTAGAAGCATGCACCGATGTTGTCAGGCATGTATACAAGAACACAGGGGCCATACAAAGTGCTGCGTACAATTTTGAGTTGCTGCAATTAAATTTTGGCAAAATGGACTAGCCTGCCACATAATTTTTTCACTCTGATTTTTGGCGCGTCTTTGAATTCAGGGTTGATCATTTTCATTTCCATCAAACCGATGTGGCATCCTTTTGTTCCTAACACATTACCCAGTCTATATCAGTATAGATATCCAGGAGGATTTCTTTTTCCCATTGAGATCTGATGTGTATTCAAAGTGTTCCTTTAATTTTTTTGAGCAGTTTATATATATATATATATATATATATATATATATATATATATATATATATATATATATATATATATAATATACCTGTTATGGTTGACAGTTGTACAAAGCATTAGAATATGTTCCTTTTCTTTTGTGTGGCTGGTGGCTTGATCTCTGTGTCAGCTGAGCTATGTTTCCAGTAAAAGAAAATTTTTATATATGGACTGCTTGTTAAAACTGGGATATATTTTTGTATTTCGCAGGTCTCTGGGATGCATAGCCTGAAACTGACACTGTCCCAGTAAAACCAGGATGTTTGATCATGCTATCTATAGCATAACATTAGTATTGTACTGTGCCCTCTTGCAATTTAATGTTATCCATACTTGAACATTTTCCACAGAGACCCCAAACACACACTGTTGGATTGTGTTTTGATTCTGTAGCACAGTGAGACACTGCTGATGTGATAGCCTAACATTTAAAAAATAGACGAACTTTATTTATCAGCTAATGTGCAAAGTGCAGCAAAGATGACAGCAGGGTCTCAATGAACGTCAGGCTGTCCAATAGTAAATGTGTACAAAAGAGGAGTCAAATGGAACAGGTTTCCAATCTATGAAAAGACATAACCATTCACACCAGACCAGTTTAGTGTTGCCATTTAAACCAAATGCATTGAAGTCGTACCTCTTCGACCAATTTTTTTTATGTGTCTCCTGGTCTAACTTCTTGTCCTCTCCATGGAAACTTCCTACAGGTGTGCCTCAAGCATCAGTATTGGGTCCACATCTTGTCTCTTTCTACATTTGTTCCTTAGGCAATGTGGTATCTTTTCATGACTCTCCTACCACCTCAGCACTGATGATGCACAGATCTCCCTTTCATTTCCCTCTTACAACCCACTGGTTTCAGCATAGATCTCCAGCTCTCTCTCTGCCATCTCATTATGTATGAATGCGCATCACCCTAAGCTTAACCTTTTAATGACAAATGTTTTGTACTTGCCCTCTGATTATCCTTCCTTTGATTTATCTCTAAGCATCACCTTTGAAAATGTCACCTTTTCACCAAACAGTCATGGTCAGAAATCTTGGTGCGACTCTGTACTTGTAACTTTCATCCATTGAATATGGATGGATGGATGTGGCATTTTCAATGACACAGTCCTGTCATTACTTTCTTCATAATATTCAGAGGATTTGACCCTTCCTCACTAATTATTTACACAACTCCTCCTTCTTCAGTCATTTTTTTTAGCCATTGGTTGTCTCTTGGCCTGCACTGTTGCGACTCTCTGCTGACAAGACTTCCTTCAGCTGGTATCACACCTTTCTAACTTCTCCAGAATGCAGCTGCTCAACTGGTGCTTTACTGTTCTTCATTTCATTCTTGTTACAACAACAACAACATTTATTTACAGTATATAGCACATTTTCATACAAATAACGCAGCTCAAAGTGCTTTACATGATGAAGAAAAGAGAAATAAAAGACAAAGTAAGAATTAGAATAAGACAACACTAATTAACATAGAATAAGAGTATGGTCCGATGGCCAGGGAGGACAGAAAAAACAAAAAAAAAGCTGGAGAGAAAAAATTAAATCTGCAGGGGTTCCAGGCCTACGGGACCGCCCAGTCCATTCTGGGCATTCTACCTAACATAAATGAAACAGTCCTCTTTGTATTTAGGGTTCTCTTGGAAGGACTTGATGATGATTTCATGTAGACTTCTGGCTTTTAATCCATTAATGTAGGACAGCACGGTGCTTTGATTAGGTGGTGATGGCGCAGATCGCCACCACAGAAAACTGGGAAAAGAAACAGAAGAGAGAGTAGAGGTCAGTACGGATTTTACAGCCACTATGAATAGTTATTATAATGAATAGAATATACAGAGTATCAGGATTAAATTAAAATGAAGTTATGAGAAGGTCATGTTAAAGTAATGTGATTTTAGCAGTTTTTTAAAGTACTCCACCGTATCAGCCTGGTGAATTCCTATTGGCTGGCTATTCCAGATTTTAGGTGCATAACAGCAGAAGTCTGCCTCACCACTTCTTTTAAGTTTTGCTCTTGGAATTCTAAACAGACACTCATTTTAAGGTTCTAAGGTTACGTTTTGGAATATAGGGTGTCAGACATTCCGATATATAAGATGGAGCGAGATTATTTCTGGGTTTGTAAACCATAAGCAGTATTTTAAGGTCAATTCTGAATGACACAGGTAACCAGTGTAGTGACATCAAAACTGGAGAAATGTGCTCGGATTTTCTTTTCCTAGTTAGGATTCTAGCAGCTGCATTCTGCACTAGTTGCAAGTGATTTATGTCTTTTTTGGGTAGTCCTGAGAGGAGTGTGTTACAGTAATCTAGACTAATGAAAACAAAAGCGTGAACTAATTTCTCAGCATCTTTCCATGATATAAGAGGTCTAACTTTTGCTATGTTTCTTAAGTGAAAAAATGTTGTCCTAGTGGTCTGATTAATATGCGATTTAAAATTTAGGTTACAGTCAACAGTTATCCCTAAGTTCTTTGCCTCCGTCTTGACTTTTAATCTTAATGCATCAAGTTTATTTCTAATAATCTCATTGTCTCCATTATTGCCAATCACTAAAATTTCTGTTTTCTCTTTATTTAGCTTGAGAAAATTACTATTCATCCAATTAGAAACATAAGGAAGACATTGTGTTAGTGTCTGGGTCATCTGCTGCAATTGATAAGTACAGCTGTGTGCCATCAGCATAGCTGTGGTAGCTCACGTTGTGCTCTGAGATAATCTGACCTAATGGAAGCATATAGATTGAGAAGAGCAGTGGACCCAGTATAGAGCCTTGTGGAACACCATATAGAATATCATGTGTCTTTGAGTTGTAATTACCACAACTAACAAAGAATTTTCTACCTGCCAGGTAGGATTCAAACCAATTTATGACACTGCTAGAGAGGCCCACCCTTTGACTTTGGCGTTTTCTAAGAATGTTGTGATCAATGGTGTCAAATGCGGCACTCAGATCTAGGAGGATGAGAACAGATAAATGGCCTCTGTCTGCATTCACCCGCAAATCATTTACTACTTTAACGAGTGCAGTTTCTGTGCTGTGATTTGTTCTAAAACCCAACTGAAATTTATCAAAAATAGCATGTTTATTTAGGTGGTTATTTAACTGCATAATGACTGCCTTCTATAAAATTTTACTTAAGAAAGGCAGGTTAGAGATGGGTCTAAAATTTTCAAAAGCAGAGGGGTCAAGATTATTTTTCTTGAGTAGGGGTTTAACTACAGCAGTCTTAAGACAGTCTGGGAAGACCCCCGTATCTAACGACGAGTTTACAATGTCAAGAATATTATCAATAAGCACGCCTGTTACTCCTCTGCTTCGGTCTCTCCAATGACTTCTTGTTGCTGCAAGGATCCAATTCACAACTCTTGCCTAGACCTTCAGTTCTCTAAATAGTTCCGCTCCTCAATAACTTCAGTCCTTGGTCTCTCCTTAGGTATCTTCAAGAAATCTCCATTTTGCCTCTTCCTGTCCACTTGCCATTCTTCCTCTTGTCAAATATGTCAAGATTGAAAAATGTTTCTTTGTTCTTGCTACAAAGCTACTGACTATTCTCTATTTATCTCTGTCCACTGACCATCCTTCAATTTGTCACATATGCCAAGACTGGAAAATGCCCCCAATTTATTTGTGCACGGGCATCTTCTGGAAACACACTTTTTCATTAAATATTTTAGATCTTCTTAGTTTCACTCCTACAGGCACTAACAGAGTTTAGGATACTGTTTTTCTCTTTTCTTTCTTTTTTTTAGTTTAATTGCTGGTGTAACTATAGAATAGTTATGCTCCCTTGTGCTGACTTTTTAATGTTATTCTCTGTTGCTTTGATGTTTGCACATTTTATTTTGAAAGTATTGTAATTTCCTTGAATAAAGGCATCTTTTAAATAAATAAAAAATAAGGAGAGGAATATAAAGACTCCGAGGAAACTCACGCACATCACATTGAGTACAGAGGTATAAGTACATTTATAAATGTTGGCAATAGGAGCACAGGAGAATTAAGTGAGTGGATGGGGTGACACAGTGACTTAAAGTTCAGAATTGAACCAACAGCCTCAGAATTTGAAGTTAAAAGGCATACTCAGTAGACCACACTGCCTGCAAAACTTCTTGCAAAACGTACTTCTGGCAAAAATCACACTGTCATCCAAAGAAAGCAGCAACACTACACACCAGGTTTCACAAGTATTAGTGAATTAAAATAATGAATCCAAGTTCTGTACTTTTATTACTAAATCCGATTTTATGAGTAATTTGATGAATCACAATTGGTGATTTCAGACCGATACTTTATGAATGTGAGTGGGCCCTGTAATGGCCTGTTACCCCATCTAGAGCTGTTTCCTGCTTTGATTCCAATTATGCTGGTGTGAGCTGTGCAATGCTGAACTGGGTTATTTAGGTTTGAGAGTGAAGCGAGATGAGATCATATAATGTAGCTAGCATAGATTTGATTCAGATTTGATTCTTTGAAACCCAGGGTTGTGGGAAGGGTGGAGCCTACCCCAGCAAGCACTAGGCGCACGGCATATTCTCTGGTCCAGACGCGATTCAAAGACAAAAATACACATTCAAGTCTAGACTAGAAAAAGAACTGGGAGCCAGGTCATTGCAGGGTGAAAACACACACACGCACACATTTGTACAACTTCATTGTCGCCTCTTCCCTCAATTCACACAATTTAAAAGGCATGCTTTTTAATTGAGTATATGTGGATTCCTTACGTATCTGAATAGAAACATATTTTATTTTTGGTGACATCTGTAAATTGGTACAGAGTATATGTTTTCACAAGTGTGTATATTGATGAATTGCTCTCACGTATCTCAGGACAAGCTTTGAATCCTTACCACATTAAAACTGGTGTAATAAATGGATGTTTAACTCAAAATAAGAGAAAAATGAGATGGATTAACTCTTTTCCACTGTTGTCGATTCCACCAGCACAGGCTCTGATTCTGCAATTAAAACTTCAGATTAAGAAATGAATAACTGGCTAAGCATTGAATTTGATAAAAACAGCAGTTATGTCTGCTTCTGTTTGCTGTTACTTTTCCAAACTCTTTTAGAGTAAAATTATTTTTTTCACAAAAATGTGTTCACATTTTGCATTTAAAAAGAAAGGGAATAGATAAAAATCTGACTCCCTTGATGCTCAAAAATGTTCAAAAAGACTTTGATGACTGTCTTGATGAATTTCTGCCTAAGTTAGGTTTTGTAAATCTGGGTATTGTTACTAGCTTAAATTTTGTTTGGTGCTCTTCACTTGTGGAAATCAATTTTATTTCCCTTGTCACATAACACATGTTCAAAAACGGTCCTCATGTTGATGTTACTTGGTTATGTTCACCTCTTTTGTAAGTTCCATTAATAAAAGTGTCTGCTAAGAAAATAAATGTAAATATTTTTTACCACATCATGTAATTTACACATTTTATTAACCTAGTTGTATACTAACTGATAAACAAACTCCTTTTCTGGGGGATGTGGTTGAGTGGCATATATCCACTGAAAATCAGTGCTAAGTAGAAATTGTCTTACCTAGTTAATTTTATAGTGATGAACTTCAATTGCTATTTGTGCACATAAATTATGTTAACTAAGCTAAATTGGAAATGTAAGAGCTTATCTTACATCCGTAGTTGGCAGTTTTATAATCATCATAGTTACAAACTTGCTGGAGGAGAAGCAGGGTATTGGACTCAGAAGCAATTATTAGGTTACTGGAGTTAGAGATGGTAAAAATGTAATGACTCCGACTAAATGTAAATTATGTGTTAAATTTTTCACATGTACTAATTTGATTAAACTTCTTTTCATTTTCAGAATTCTTTTCAATTTACATTGAAGACTGACTTTTAGTTTTTTCCAATTAAATTCACAGTGGAAAACATTTTTCCACTTTGCAATCACAACAGATGGGACATATTATCTGTGTTTTGCTTGGTACAACAATGATGGTGAAAATATGTATTGCAAAATTCTGTAGTTTTAATGGTTCTGTAAAGAATTCACATAAAACAGCAAAAGCTATAAAAAAAAGCCTCTTGCAATGTTTTCATCCAAAAGTCTTTGAAGCTGCACCCAGTGGTGATGAAATACCTTGAGTCTTGTATGTTGTGTATTAATCAAATTAAAAACTGAGGATTTGAAGTTGAAAGTTTTTCTGTACCAACTCCACAGTCCAGAGAGAGAAGCACAAGCTCTTAGGCTGTTTATTATTCAATTAACTAACTAAAAAATACAGATTTTTAACAGTTATGCACAGTAGTAGCTCTGTTGCCTTGCAGTAAGGAGCCCCGGGTTCATTTCCCGAGTCCTCCCTGCGTGGAGTTTGCATGTTCTCCCCGTGTCTGCATGGGTTTCCTCTAGGTGCTCCCGTTTCCTCCCACAGTCCAAAGACATGCAGGTTAGGTGCATTGGCGATCCTCGATTGTCCCTAGTGTGTGCTTGGTGTGTGGGTGTCATGGGGGTCTCCTGGAGCCAATCCCAGTCAACACAGGGTGCAAGGCAGGAACAAATCCCTGGGCAGGGTGCCAACCCAGCGCAGAAAAGGCTTGATGTTTCTCTGCAAATGGTATGAACAATTCAAATAGATAAAATACATTACAGCGAAAGATGCAGTTTTCTGCAAAGGAACAACGTTTCATTGCCTTGATAAGTTTTGCTCAACTTTTGTATGATATTAATAATTCAATTAAGTGAATGTCCCACAGTATAAATAGATGTATTTTTTGGAAAAGTGCCCTTATATATCCTACTAAAAACTAGAACACCCATTTTTACACAGGCCCACCCTAAAACCTATTCCTGGCTACGCCTGTGATGTAATAAAACAATGTATTAAAATGATCAAGTTGTGTCTGAGTCTTGTGTTGCTGAGTCCATCAGTGGGACAATGCCAATAAATTCCAATAAAAAAAAAAATAAAAAAAAACACATTAATGTTTTTTTCTAAATTTTCTGTAAACTTTTTCAAGCAACTTGCTGCATGTGAACATGTTACATTTAGTGCAGACTGATGCTATTTACCATTCTAGTCATCTTTCCTTTTAAAATGAAAAGGAAAGTTGCCAAATTGTAACACTTTTGACCAAGTCCTAACAAGCAAGCTCTGAATACAGAATTTGACTGCAGTAGGAAGCTTAGATTGCAACAGTTGAGATAACTAATTATGTGGTAGAAAGTTAGCTGTTTAGTGCCAATTGAACTCTTAACTTTGGTTTCTTTCAGTTTGTTGCTTGATTTGTGATTTTGTATTTTGAAGTGTTTAATTCACTTTTGATTAAAAAAATGGTTAATTATGCTTTCTTTGTTTTATTGTCGATGACGCCCAGGACCCTTACCAGGCCAGGATGCTTTTATAGTGGAAGTACCAGGGGAGAGAATGTGCACAGGGCATCACTATGTGGCAACCCCCCCATGGGTTGCTACGGTGCCACAGATTACTGCAGGGCTTCAAAGGAGTTGGAGGTTGGGACAGTCCTATTGGGTTCAGGGGGTGCCACCAGGGGTGGTGCAGGGGCTGTGTAGCCCGCCTTACCTGGAAGTGCTCCCAGACTACACTGGAAGTACTCCCGGGAGCCAGCTGCCACTACTCCGCTAGTTTGAGTTGGGAGGATGGGAGACGAAGAATGCTAGAGGAGGAGTGTAGGATGAGGAGAAAGTGAGAGAGAGAGAAATGAAAAAGAAAGTACTGCACTGTGTTGATTTGTGCTTCATTGTACTGTGCTGCTATGGGGAAAGAATGGGAAGTATTCCCCCATGTAAAATAAACGTGGGGTGTGCTTTGAACTTGGGCTTGGTGTCTGTCTGTGTTGGGATTGGGCAGCTTGTGCACCCTCAGCAAGCCACAATATTATATAATATAATAAACACGTACGCAAAAAGACAATTATAACAGGCATTTATATGAAAATATATTTTAATCACAAATATTTATAAATACATGCATATTGATGTAGTAATAAAACAGTTTCATGTTTGTTCAGAAACTGCATGACACAAATGATCTATTTCTTGACTAAGGATTGTTGAAGATCACTTTAATGTATAATAAGTGTCATATTTAACCAATTTTGAACATTTGTTTTCATTGCAGTGGCAGACTAAGATCTTTCACACAAGCATGTAGAAACTGTTTATATGTTTTGACATTGTATGACACAAATCTACATTTTGTATGAGGATTGTTAAAGATAGCTTTAATGTACTCTAGGTATCATATTTAACTTACTTTAATCATTTGTTTTCAATGCAGTGACAGACTAAGATCTTTCACATAAGCATGTATTAGCTTACTGGAGAAGGAATATAATTGCTTTTTCACCTAAAAATCATGTTTACTATTTTCTTTTAAACTTAAATTATTTAAAATGTAAACTGTCACACTTTTTAATATAACATATAAGGAAAGATCATTCGACATATCACTTTCATTTGTAAATAGATCATTTTTTACCTGTTTATTAAGATTAAAATGATCCAGAATCCCCTCCTAACCAAAAACTTTCTCTTGAGTTCTGACATTTAGTTAACAACATTTTGTAAATGACTGAGCACAGTGTTGCATTTAACTTTGCTGTTATGTTGATTGCCACTCATTTCTCCAGTAGTGACAGCTAATACAAGGCATTGACTGACTGTTCACGGAACCGTAAAGTTCTATTGAACAAAGTTTAAGAACACTAACTTGCTGCAACCTTTGATGACCTGCAGAGTTTTTTTTTTTTACAAACCATAGTGTTTATTCCAATATGTTTGTTGTACCTTACTTGTATTTTGTTTGGTGGTGTTTTCTTTTTTCTATCAGGAAACAAAACAAAAAAAAGTGTAGCCTTCAAAGCACACTACTCAGCTTCTTCTGACTACTATAGCTACTTAAACTGACAAGCACAAACATGTATTACAATATTACAGATGTCATCAACCATCCAACCTTTGAGGTGCAGCAGAAAAGAAGCTACAGAAATGTTTAGCAGAAGCAAGAAAACTATAGAGCAGGTGTCCAAATACGGCAAAAGAATCACTCGAGTATCTGATTGTATCTGCTACCGCTAAAGTTAAGAGTGTGAGCAGAAAATGGCAGAAACAAAGCTACGTATTTTATTTTATCCGCTGCCTAGATTGTACACCTTCAAAAAGCAGCAAATTTCAAATTATATTATTGTACAAACCATCTTCAGTAAAGCATTTTCCAAATGATCATTGCTCTTATAGTATATTTTTTGCCTATTTTGTATTCCCCAGCCACATTCAAGCTTGTCTTAAAGCCTTGATGCTCAGAAAGGAATAGGCTGTAAATATTCCAACTTTGCTGCCTCCATTGCCAGTTCGTATTGATGTAAGTTTCCAGTTTTAACTTTCTCCTCGTACATAGTGCACTTGCATCCAATTTAAAGTGTAGGAACAGCTACTAAACGTGCAGCCTTCTACAACATTAAACAGCGGTTACGGCAAGCCAACGTCAAATACAGCCTCTTGTATCTGAAAACTGAACTCAAACTGAAAGTTGAATTGCAAGGTCAATTCTATTTCTTAGCTAGCAAGGAAGAAGCAGAAAAGGAATTAAGAAAGCTGATCCCGGGACTATTCTGATACATAATAGTGAGTCATGGCCGTTAATGATATAGCAAGGACTAATAATCTACTGTCTGATCTTTTTGTTTAAAATACGGGTTTTTAACATCATATATTCTCATTATTACTTAGTGTTACTAGGGCGCTATCTGTTTATGTTTTATTGTGCTTAATTACATTTTCTTTTTTCTCTTTTTTTTTTTTTAGCTAATTATTTTATCTCTACCCTAAACGAGACTGTTCAACATCAAACCCTTGGTTTATTGTTATTGCTATTATTGCATTAAGACTTATTATGCTTATTTTGGATTTTCTAACACTATCCCCTGGGTTTATTATCTGGGTGTATTATCTTAATGCACTAAGATTGCTGAAGACTATATATATTTTAAGTGCACAATTTTTTTTTTTTTTTTAGACTATATTGGTAATAGATATCTCTATCTTTTAATCCTAAAACGCCGCTGCGTGGGGCTTGTTTTGCTTTGGACGTGCTCTGTCTCTGGGTATGTCAGAGGACTGGGACTGTGTGAAGTGGGTTCTAGCCTCACTTGGGGAGGCAAAATTTAAGGGGGAGAGAGAAAGAGAGCAGGCTTGATCTATACCTAATCTATCCTCTTAATCTTTATAATTATAACTACCAACATAATAATAAGCTGCATGGCAACAACTCTAGGGGAAATAGGAAATTAAGGTCGAAGCTGTCTCACTTCCAGTTAAGACTATAAAATGACATCAAAAACTCAGAATCAGTGTCTCCATGATGGGACAGTTAACTTCGTGAGCTGGAATGTTAAAGGCTTGAATCACGAATTAAAGAGAAAGAAAGTACTCTCTCACCTAGCAGGTCCCACATACTAGGCAAGGATCAGTTCCGGCTCCAAAAAGACTGGACTGGCCAAATGTTCCATTTTAGTTTTACAAAGAAAACTAGAGGTGTGGGAATTCTCATACATAGAACAGTACCATTTGTAGCATCAGATGTAGTATTGGATCCTGAAAGGAGATAGGTAATGGTCATGGGAGACTTATCTAACTGTAAAATGTTTATGCACCTAATGTCGATGATAAGGAATTTAAACAAAATTTATTTGCATCCATTCCCAATCTGAACACTCATAAAGTTATAATGGCTGGGGACTTTAATTGTGTTCTAAATCCACTTTTAGATAGGACTTCTTTCACAGGGGGAACAGCATCTAACACCGCAAAGATAATTACAAAGTTTATAACTGATCACAACTTATCAGACCCTGGAGGTTTTTAAACCCAAATTCAAGAACATATTCTTTCTACTCACCAGTACATCATTGCTACTCAAGGATTGATTACTTCTTTATAGACAATAACTTCTTGCCTATGATTAAATCTTGCAAATACGATGCTATTGTTATTTCTGACCATGCACCTATGATCTTGGAGCTAAAATTACTAAGCCCCATACACTCACCCCGCAGATGGTGTCTCAACCCGCTTCTATTAGCTGACGAGAATTGTACTGAATTTATATCCAAACAAATCAAATTCTTTCTAGAGACAAATACATCCCTGAGATCTCTGCAGGAATACTCTGGGAAACTCTTAAGGCCTTCTTAAGAGGACAGATTATCTCATATCTTTCCCACAGAAATAAATCCAAGCCAAGAAAGTAGCAGAGATAAAAAGCGAAATTACTAAAATAGATGAAGAACATGCCAGACTACCAAGCGAGACTCTACATAGGAAAGGCAGGCTCTACATTCAGAATTAAACCTCTTGACAACTAAAGAAACTGAACAACTAATTTACAAATCCAGACATCATTACTATGAACATGGAGAGAAAGCTAATAAGCTTTTAGCTCAACAAATTCACAAGCAAGAAGTGCAACGCAATCTCGTAATCACCAACGAACAGAGATAAAATCATCGAACACAAAAATATAATGCACACTTTCAGAGACTACTATAAATCCATATATACTACTGAGTTTAAGGAAGACAATACACAATCTAATGCATTTCTGGATACATTACAGATACCACAAATAGACACTTTTAGTGTGGAGGAACTTGATAAACCTCTGGCATTATCAGAATTACTAGATGCTATAAAGTCACTCCAAGGAGGGAAAGCAGCAGGCCCTGATGGCTACCCTGCAGAATTTTACAAGACATTCTCCGCTTAGCTAGCTCCCCTCCTATTAGCAACATTTACAGAAGCCAGAGATAACCAATCTCTTCCACAAACCTTTCACCAAGCATTAATCACTGTTTTTCAAAACAAAATAAGGACTTATTACAATGTGCATCATACAGACCAATTTCACTTCTGAATAACGACGTTAAAATACTCTCTAAAATCATAGCTAGAAGGATGGAGAAAGTGCTCCCTCGGTAATATCACAAGACCAAACTGGATTTATTAGGGGCCGACACTTATCTTCAAATCTTGAGCCTGTTTAATGTAATATACTCACCAACTAAATCAAACACCCCAGAAATATTATTATCATTGGATGCAGAAAAAGCATTCGACATGATTGAATGGAAATACTTTTTACTACATTGGAGAAGTTTGGGTTTGGCCCGAACATTTGTGCATGGATTAAATTACTGTATACTAACCCAGAAGCTTCAGTTTGCATCAACAACATTTGCTCAGACTACTTTAAACTAGAGCGTGGCACTAGACAAGGATGCACCTTGTCACCGCTGCTGTTTGCAATTGCCATTGAACCACTGGCAATACATTGTCGAAATACTGATCAGATAAAGGGGATTAGCAGAGAAGGACTGGAACAGAAAATCTCATTATATGCAGATGATATGGTACTGTATATATCGGACCCAGAAAATTCTGTGCCTGCAGTCTTAGCAGCACTCACAGAATTTCAAAAGATCTCTGGTCTCAGAATTAATCTGAATAAAAGTGTACTCTTTCCAGTGAATTCTCAAGCATATAATATTAGATTAGACACCCTACCTTTTATCATTGCAGAACAGTTTAAATACCTAGGGGTAAACATCACAAGTAAACATAAAGCTTTTTATCAACAAAATTTCGCGTCTGCATGGAAAAAATTAAACAAGACTTGCATAGATGGTCAACCCTTCATCTCACACTAGCTGGAAGAATATTCTTCCTAAGCTCCTTTTTATTTCAAAACATCCCAATATACATTAATAAATCATTCTTTAAGCAATTAGATTCAACAATAACCTCATTTATTTGGAATTCAAAACATCCACGCATCAAAAGAGCGACCCTACAAAGACAAAAGGCAGAAGGCGGCATGGCTCTACCTAACTTCCAGTTTTATTACTGGGCAGCAAATATACAGGCGATAAGAACCTGGACACAAATAGAAGAACATACACAGGCTTGGACCAATAGAAGTAAAATCCTGCAGTACTTCTTTGTATTCCTTGCTCTGTGCTCCAATAAACACACGTTATCGGCAATACACTAATAACCCAATTGTGCTCCACTCACTTAGAATCTGGAACCAATGTAGAAAGCATTTTAAGACGGAGAAGCTTCTATCTGTGGCACCTCTGCAAGAGAACCACCTCTTTCAACCTTCACAAACATATGCAGTTTTAATATCTGGAAAAATTTGGAATTAACTTGCTTAGAGATCTTTATATAGACAACGTCTTTGCATCCTATGAACAATTACATTCCAAATTTAACATTCCAGCTACACATTTCTTTCACTATCTTCAAATCAGGAACTTTGTTAAACAGAACCTTCCAGATTTTCCTCATCTTGCACCCTCATCCATGCTGGAAAAATATTGCTCAATCTCAAGGACTTAGACTCCATCTCTACAATATATAAAATCATTTTACAATCCCTCCTTTCAAAGATCCAAGAGGTCACTGGGAAAAAAATCTCTCAATTAATATATCAGAAAAGGAGTGGAAAGTAGCAATGCAGAGAATTCACTCGAGCTCCATATGCGCAAAGCATACAATTATACAACTCAAAATTATATATCGAGCACATCTGTCTCGACTAAAACTCTCAAAATGTTTCCAGGGCATGATCCAACCAAAGCTGCAAACTAGTCCCAGCCTCACTGGGTCACATGTTCTGGGCCTGCACCAAATTAACATTATTCTGGACAAAATTTTTAATTACCTTCAGACAGCCTTGGACTCACAATCCCTCCTAACCCATTAACAGCTGTGTTTGGGGTTCTTCCAGAGGGTTTAAAGTGGAGAAAGACAAACAAATTGTGATTGCATTCACTACACTTTGGCACGCAGACTTATTCTGATAAACTGGAAGAACCCAAACTCTCCTCTTTTAAGTCAGTGGAAAACCGATGTGTTATATTATTTGAAATTGGAAAAAATCAAATACTCAGTTAGAGGATCCGTACAGACTTTTTTTCAAAACATGGCAGGATCTAATCAGTAATATTTTAAAATAGGCTCATAAAGCACAGAGAATTTATTAATTTAAGTATGTGTACAAGCCCTAAATTTAACGCCGTTTGGCTTGCTCTCTCTCTCAGGGGTGGGGATCGATTTGTTCTTAACTCAATTTTTCTTTTTGTAAAAACTTGATTGATTTGCATAGAATGCAATAAAATTAATAAAAAGGGAAAAAAATTATAAAGTGTAGGAAAAAGTGAGACTTGTAACTTGGTTAATTGTTTATTTTTGCTTTTGGCAATGCCGGTAATTTAAATAATTTGGTAAGGCTCCCACCTTATTTTCCTTACCATTCTCTCCAGGAAGAGGTCTCCGGCCTTTAGACTTGTATCAAGGTAATTGAAGGACATTCGTTTTAAGAAACGTAATAATACAATTTTTTTGATAAACACAAGGATTATATAAATATGATAATTACATATGTACTGGCATTGACGACAGGACAAAAGACAGAAGTGACAGATAAACAAAACAGAAGAGGCTGGCTTTTTTTTTATTTTATTGATTTTATTAAAATCAAATAACATTAGATACAAATAAGTCAAGTTTTACAAAACTTGGTTTGAAAAAAATCAACCCCCACTCATGAGAAAGAGAGCTAGGCCAGCAGAGTAAAACTTTAAGCTAGTAAAAATAACTAAATTGATAAATTAACAAATTAATTAAAATAGAGTAAAAAAAAGATGGTCGAGAATCTGCTTCCTCAATTAAAATGCTTATTCTAAAATATTATTGATTAGTTCCTGCCAGGTTTTGAAAATGTTTTGTACAGATCCTCGGAGTGAGAATTTGATTTTTTCCAATTTCAAATAGTATGTAACATCAGTTACGCACTGACTTTAAATAGTGGAGTTAGGATTCTTCCAGTTGAGCAAGTTAAGTCTATGTTCCAATAGCGTAGTAAAGGCAATCAGTTTGTTTGTCCTTCTCCACTTTAAGCTCATCTGGAAGTACACCAAACACAGCTGTTAATGGATTAGGAGTTATTGTAACACCAAGGCTGTCTGAAAGGCATTTAAAAATTTTGGTCCAGAATGATGTTAATTTGGTGCAGGCCCAAAACATGTGGCCCAGTGAAGCTGGAACTTGATTGCAACGTTCGCAGGTTGAATCTTGACCTGGAAACATTTTGGACAATTTTAAATGAGACACATGTGCCTGATATATAATTTTAAGTTGAATAATTGTATGCTTTGCACATGTGGAGCTTGAGTGAATTCTATGCATTGCTACCTTCCACTGGTTGTCTGAGATGTTGAGTGAGAGATCCTTTTCACACTGTACTCTTGGATCTTTGAAAGGGAGGGACTGTAAAATGGTTTTATATATTATGCAGATGCTGTCTGAGTCCTTAAGACTGATCAATATTTTTTCCTGCATAGAGGTAAATGAGAGGTGAGGAAAATTATGCAGGTTTTGTTTAACAAAGTTTCTAATTTGAAACCAGTGAAAGAAATGTGTTGAAAGTAAAATTTGGAGTGTAATTGTTCGTAGGAGGCAAAGATGTTAGTTTAGTAGTACATATAGACAGCAACTGTCAAAAGAGGTGTTCATTTGATTGATGACTTTATGCCCCGCCCCAAATATGATTGATGACATTAAGCCCCGCCCAGAAATATGAAATATGAAAACATAACAATATAATTTATGAAAATATAATTTATGTAAATATGAAAATATAAAAATATAAACTATACCCTGCCCCTGGGAGGGTTGGACCACTGTCATAATTGATCATCTCTAAACCCCGCCTTTTAGGGTGGGTTTTTCGTAAACTGGACACTTATCACTCCCCATTAACAATACTCACGCCCCCGAGTTACGCCTTTATCTCTCTATTCGCCTATAGGGTTAGGGAGAGGCGTACCGCTCCACCCCTTCCCAACCCCGACTGTGGGAGGAGACGAAAGAGTTCTTGTATAAAATTCTAGTCACTTAGTGAAAACGCTACGACACACAAAAGCAAACAGAATGGACGGTCTTGTGAACACTCCTAAGAAACTGAAAGCCAACAGGGCTTCCGATAGAACGTTATGGGAGTTACGGGATCCACGCTTCAGCTCTGTCTGGTATGATTCTAACTGTGCTTTGTGCCGGGTAGAGGTAAAAATAAATGCCGAGGGACAGCTCACGATCGCCGTTTCCAAGAAGGAGCCTATCCTACCCGAATATAACGAGGCCGGTCACGAAGAGGAAGATAAAGAAAATGTGATAAATGAGCGAGTGAGTGAAATCAATTTTTTTATAAAAGACTGGAGTTTTTTTAAAGCTCTTATGCCAAATATTGATGAAGCTATTTATCAAGGAAAACTATCCGACCAGATGAAAAGAATTAAAAGAAAATTGGAGGAGGAGTTTAGCATGTTGAATAATTCATGCTCGGAGGAGGAGGAAGAAAACTGGGAGTCAACCGCCCCCTAAGTGAGCGGAGATAAACACAGAGGTCTTTTCCATAGTCTACATTAACCTAAAACCCTATCGAGATGTCTTCAACTAACTACCCTTCTGAAGCTGGTGCTAGCTGAGCCGGTCGTCTCCCTGTTCTCTCGGCCTCTGAGGTGGCAGAAGTCCTCGACATTTTGATGCGCTCCAAAGAACCAAGCTCCGGGGGTATGGAACATACGTCCGCCGCTGACTACCTGTTTTGGCCGGCTAACCTTCAAGCCAACACTGCCTACTCTACTCCCGACGATATGATCGACCCTAACCTACAGCCCGGCTACTCTGCGGTAGACCAGATGCTGAAAGACAACAATGTGTTTTGGGCTGGTAACAACCAGCACCCCGCCGGCTACGTACCTGATCAGGCCTGTTGGTCTATGGAACAGACAGCGGCAGTAAATGACCTGTTTTGGCCCGATGACATCGTACCTAACTCCGGGTACTCTGCTCCTAACAACTCTCCTTCAGACCCACTGTCTTGGCCGGATCTTCTGATGCCCTCAAATGACCAGATCTATTGGCCCGAACCTCAGTTACCCGCTCCTGATGATATGTATTGGCTGGACAGTCTCCTGGAGAACCGTACAGTACCTGACTTTTTTGTCCCTGCTGAGGATACTTTGGGGAGCTTAATGAGCGCTGAGGAGATAGCAGACCATGCATCAAGAAGAGACTGTGGACGACTTGGTAGATGCTCTGGCCGCTTGGAAGAAATCGTCCCAGGATTCTGATTATGAGGGCATGGACATTGAACAAACTGACGGGGCCCTGGGTGAAACACTTCGAAAGACTCTGAAACTGATCAAGAGTTTGATTGCGGCTCTGCTGGACATAATAGTCGATCGGAACCTAAAAAGCACCTGTCAAGGTTGTTTCATAGACCACCCTAGCCAGACGCAGCATACCTGTCTGTTTGAGCCTGACTCTTTTTATTGGGTTGGCCGTTTTCAAGAGGTTCTGACTGTTTTCCGCAAACCGTGGCTCAGGAGCTTTGTCATAAAGACTCTGGGATGCTTCAACATCTTTCCGCCTTTTCACAAGGTTCATTCACTTGTTCAAAATGCTGTAGATGAACTGGAAAATGAACATTCTGTTAGCGAGGCTATTGTACAAGCCTTTCACAACATGGACGATCCACCTTACTCGAAAATACGTGAAATAGCCGATGCTTTCTCTAAAAGGCATTTTTCTGTACCTGACATGACCGATGCACCTTTGGGGTTTTACGGGGAGTATGACATAAAAAAATCAGACGAAGTGTCTGAACTCAATGTGCCGGTGCTATGAAATGTTTTAATAATGTTTTTAATACTGCTGTTTTGAAATATTAATAATATTTTGAAAATTATCAATAAAGCCTCATTTGATTTTTAAACCATTGATATTTTTCTTTCACCGTCGGCGATGGAGGGTTACTTGAAAAAAGTTTATTATAACCCAGCAAATCCTGGTAGCTTTGGGGGAAAAGACTCTTTGAAAAGAGCTCTTGAGGTTTCGGGTCAGAAAAGTAATGACCAACAGGTGTCGGATTGGTTATCCGGTCAATATGCTTATACAATTCACAAACCCGCTGGAAGGCATTTCAGGAGAAATAAGGTTTATGTATCCGATATAGACTCGCAATGGCAGATGGATTTAGCGGACATGACAAATGTGTCCGAGCATAATCTGGGTTATAAATATTTGTTAACATGTATCGACATACTTTCCAAGTATGCGTGGGTACGACCCCTGAAGAACAAAACGGGTAAGGAAGTGACGAGCCTTCCAAGAAATTCTGAGCGTCGGGCGTACTCCAAAGAAGCTCCAGACCGATAAGGGGAAAGAGTTTTTCAACCGAGATTTTCAAAAGCTGTTAAAGAAGATCGGAATAAAACATTTCACCACAGGAAACGAATGAAAGGCCTCTGTGGTGGAGAGATTTAACCGGACACTAAAATCTAAAATGTGGATATATTTCAGCGCTTATAACGCGAGAACTTACATCGATAAATTGCAAGATCTAATATACTCTTACAACAAAAGTTATCATCGAAGCATAAAAATGGCTAAATTCCTGGAAAGTTTTCAAAAATTTATACGCCGTTGCCAACCCCCCGGGTCTGCCGTTGTTTAAGTTCAAAGTAGGAGACACGGTTAGGGTGTCTAAAACCAGACATCCTTTTGAGAAAGGTTATGAACAAACATTTTCAGATGAAATCTTTACCGTATCTGAACTTGTACCTAGGGCACCGGCGATGTACAAACTGAAAGACTACGATGGTGAAGAGATTGTAGGATCCTTTTACGACCCCGGATTACAGAAAATTAAAGTCGGGTCCACAGACGTTTACAGGATCGAAAAAATACTGGCTAGAAAAGTTAAGAATAAAAAACGTCTCATTTTAGTCAAATGGCTCGGCTGGCCAGAAAAATTTAACAGCTGGATACCGGAGAGCCATGCCCAAGATGTTCAATAAAATCCACAGGGCTCCTAATCGAATCTTCATTCTCTAGCGGTATACGATGGAGCGCAAAAGTTTTTTTGTGACTCTTCCGAGCAACGCTTCCTCAGACATTTTCCCTAACAACACAATTTCCAATTTCACGACGAAGCTTGCTAAACCCATAGAATTAGAAGGTTCTTGGGAAGTCTGTCTAGCCGAAATTCAGTACCCACATACGTGGAATACCATAGACAAACCGGATAAAGAATTTTACGTTTCAGCTCTGGGGGTAAAAAAACATTACTACATTCCATGCGGATATTACGAAGGTATTCACGACCTACTGTCTTTTATGAATTCAACAACCTTAAGCCTTCGAAATTCAGTTATAATGCTGTGGAAAGAAGAGTCTACGTGGTACCGGGTGAAAAGGATGAAACTATACACTTAAAAGGACAGCTGGGTCGAATATTAGGAGCGCATCCTGATCAGACTCGAGGTTTAACTTATAAGGCTCCTTTCCCCGCCGACATCAGGGCCGGCTTTTACACTTTGTACGTGTACTGGGATATGGTATCTCATCAGAGAGTCGAGAGACAGCTACGTACCCCTTTTGAGGTGTGTTCATATAGAGGATCAGGCGAATAAAATTACAACCATCACATATGACAAATAGCATTATGCACCAGCCAGCAAGAATCATTTTGACACAGTGACTATTGAAATAAAGGCGGACCAGAAAAAAAACGTGCCATTTCACTTTGGTAAGGTGATAGTGAAGTTGCATTTCAGACTCGTCAGGCATTGCATGCACGACTGAAACAATGAGGTCTTACCAGGACCCGACACCTTACATCCAATATTATCAGACCCAAGCGGGTAACAGCTTACCGGGATTCTCTGGAGCCCCTGTAATGTATGGTGGGGGGATTGGAGGTATATTTCGAGGATTGTTTAGAAGAGCTTTACCTCTCCTGAAAAAAGACTTTGACATCGCAAAACCACATATCAAATCCGCGGCTAAAAATATTGTAAAGGATGTGATCACAGGGGCTATATTCAGTGCTGCAGGTGGAGCCCTAGAAAAGCAGGAGAGAGCAGGCTTGATGGTCATGAGAAAGACAAAACGCAAGAGACCACCGGGGTCGCGTCAGGCCCTGCCAGCTAAAAAGGCCAGGCGCACTATTTTTGCAGCATTATCTAAACGTCGTCAGAAGAGGAACAAGACTAAAGCAAGCAAAAAGAAGAGAGACATTTTTTTAAGAAAAGATGGTTTTCGTACACAGAATGTCCGAAGAGTGTGTCAAATCTGAACTGGATCTGTTTACGGTGCCTTTCACTGAAACGAGTGTAGATAAAAGTATATACGTTGAAGTCCCACCACTCTCAGCCCTCTCTGAAGTAGCTCCACTAGAATTTCTCATAGCCGGAAATGGGGAAGATTACCTGGACTTGAATAACACTCTTCTACACCTAAGGGGAAAGATAGTGAATGCTGACGGGACTAACATACCTTCCGGGGCAAAGGTCGGATTTGTCAACTACCCTATAGCCAGTTTGTTTTCCCAAGTTGATGTCACCCTGGGGGACCGTCTAATATCCCAGAGTTCAAATTGTTATCCTTACTGAGTGGTCTTAGAAGGCCTGCTAAATTACAGCCAAGAGACTCTTCATTCTCAGTTTGCTACAGGACTTTTTTACAAAGATACACTTAACAAATTGGAAGAGACAGACCCGACGGAGAAAACATTGGTTTTAATAACAGAAGCACCTATACAGCCGGTTGCAGGACTGTTGAACTTCTGGGGCACATACATACAGATCTCTTTTTCCAGGAAAAACTACTATTGAACGGCCTAGACGTGAAGATTAAAATGGTTCGGAACAAAGATGAATTCTGTTTAATGTCCGGTGATGCCGAACGTTACAGAGTAATCATTACATCAGTCACCCTGTTTGTAAAAAAAGTAAAAGTTTCACCGGCCGTGAAATTAGGACACGCTCATGCCCTTACATCAGCCAATGCTAAATACCCTGTGGAAAGGGTAAATATGAAAGTATTCAGTATACCCGCAGGGATCCGAGTATGCAATCAAGAAAACCTGTTTCTGGGTCAACTACCAAAGTATGTGGTAATTGGAATGGTGGATAATGAGGCCTTTTCGGGATCTTATACACGTAACCCGTTCAATTTCAAACACAACGATGTAAAGTTCCTGCCTCTGTACATGGACGGCGAACAGATTACTGCCAAACCTTTTCAACCAGACTTTGTAAGCGGCAATAGTGCCAGAGAATATTATAACCTGGTATTGGCCACTGGTAAGCATTTGAAGGATCAAGCTCTGGGTATCAGCTGTTCAGAGTTCTCGCAAGGATATACTCTTTTCGCTTTTGATCTAACCCCCGATCAAGAATGCGGCGATCATTTTTCATTAGTTAAAACTGGAAACATGAGATTTGAATTACACTTCCGCATCCCTCTCCCTCGGACCGTCAATCTAATAGTATATGCGGTCTTTGACAACATATGACTACTAATAAACACCATGAATACAAAACAATTAACAGAACTACTGTCCCAAGACCCCTACACCGAAAGATATTTCCACGGTGTGCTGGCATGTGATCAACTACTGGAAACAACGGCTTGCCGGCCATGTTTGTAGTGAATACTCACTGTCAAACCCAACCCAGAGAACACTGACTGGGGATTTACCTCACAGAAGACGGAAAGGGGGAGTTTTTTGATACCTATTGAAATCCTCCAGACTTTATCTAATTCCCGAAAGACATTTACCATTTCTTAAGCAAAAACTGTAAACATATCATTTACAATAACCGACAGCTTCAAAGTTGATTCTCGAACAAATGCGGTCATCACTGCCTCTTCTATCTGCATCAGAGAGGTAAAGGTCTCCCGTACACCTCTGTAATAAAAAAGTATTCTGAGGGCGTGAACAGTAATGACTCTATGGTCTCTAAATTTGTTCGTTCCTGGCTTCCTTCACCGGGACTCTGTTTTTATCAGTACCCTTGCGTGCAAAGATCAGAGACCTATAAATATTTCAATAGACGGTTAAAGGATGAAGACACTCTGTAATGAGATAAAATTGTATTTAATAAACAAATAATTTTACAAATTAATAAGCAATCCATTCCAGTCTTTTTTTTCTCGGTTTCAGTCGGTAGGGGTGGGTGGCTTAAAACTTTCAAGGAGTTCTCTCGTTTCATCATTAGGTACGACAGAAAATGGAATGTTCAAACCGGCCATGGCGTTTACAAATTCTTTCCACCCCCACGGTCTCCTATGTTCAGGTATTGTATGAGAAGCGGTCAGATTACGGACCAAATCCACCATGTTGGATCCGACCAAAGGTTTACCTTCTAACAACAGCTCTCCACGATTATTCCAAAATGCGTGATGGGGATTAACGGACATTTTATGTAAAACAAATTCAACATTTTTCTTTGATTTTACAGGCGTGCTTCTCAAAACCTCTTGCCAAACCTTGTCCTCAGACACCTTGACTGTTCCAGTGCCCCCCACGCCATTTTCTTCTTTTGGTAATACGAGCGTCAGACTGCTAGCTCTTTATCGGCCTTTTTAACTAGCGTCAGATATCTCTGCAAGATAGAAGTGTAAAGCTTCACCTTCTCGTCAGCCCCTATATCACAGCGTTGCAGGACGTTTCTCATTTCTTTGTCCAGTTCAGTTCCCGTGGCACTCAAGAGTTCGTTCGGGGTAGCACTCTTTTGCTGAAAAAGAGACATTTGTTGCTGCGGGACCAAATACATTTTTTGAGCGTATTCCATGTTTATGCTCTAGAAGCTAGTAAACTGGATATGAATGGCACGGCGACGCTTAAAAGAGCTCCCAAGAAACCTCCTTTCTGGTTCAGAATAGCTTTCTTCTTTTTTAAGGTTAGTTTTTTGTCACTTATTTTTCGGACAGATGTTTTATGCTTCTTGAGTCGCTTAAACTGTTTGGGGGAAAGAGGTATATTACCTTTTAAAGTATTACAGGCTATTTCGGACCAAGCATTAATTAAATTGTCAGAAGAGGCGTTGATAAGAATTTTACGGCGGCGACAAGAGCAATGGAGTAAGGCCTTGAGAGGCTTTAAGTTTCTGCTTATTCTGGCCGACATGCTGACAGAATATGTAACTTTGACTCAGAACACCTTCTTTTATCTTTTCACTGTGTACACGACAGGCCAGTCAAGCGGATACAGACCTGTTCTTAATCGCAGTTCGTCGGGGGTCTGTGCCTTTAAATCCACTAAGAGATAGCCGTACGGTAGTTTTGTAGCATCTTCGAAAGCCTCCAAAAAGAATTTAACACGCCTCGGATACATTTGGCGGGCCAAAGTAGTGATCTGCAATTTGTCCCGGGGTTTTTTAAAAAGAGTAATATAATTGGCGTTAAGATTAATCGTTCGGCTTTTCTTTCCTTAAAAAAATAAATTTTGAACCAAGTAAATGATAGACAGATTCCGATGATGAGTATATTTTTTGAAAGCTTTTTCTATTTCCTGGCTTTTGCTAGCCGATTCCATCAGATCATCATTATTTTCTCAGAAGGGAGAAGTTCATCATCGCATAAAGACTTTGGGAGCCCCTCAATAAATTTTAATTGCTGAAATTTAGCCGACAGCTCGTTGTACATTTTCTGCCAACAACTATAAAACCAAATTATATTTTGAAAAGGGTGAGACACAATGTGGTTCGAATGTTCCAACAATTTTTTCACATAATAGGATTTACCGGAACAAGAGGGTCCCGAGATAATTTTAGCGAAGGGATGTTGAAGGCGTGCGTCAAAATCTCTTTTAGTAGCCATAAGGTCTTGTGTTGTAATCTTTTAGGAGAACCCTCTTGTTATACACCACTCTGAATTTCTTCTTGAGTGGTCTGTTTTCTAAAATGAAAAGTTTTTTATTTCGATGGATCTGCTTACCGTGAACCAATAACTCTTGAGGAGGGGTTTCATGAGACGTCACAAAATTCTGAACTAGATTGGTTAGTGACTCGAGGTTTATAATTTTACCGGTTTCGTGATTGATGGTGATACCTTTTACCTTCATACATGTTTTGCCTTGTGCCGTTTTATACCCGTACGTCTTTGGACCGCCTGAAGCAAATTCAGTAATATAATCACCAGGATTTAACTCACTGGTGAGCTCTCCTAAATATTCACCCAGAGGAGGATTGTACTGACCCGGCTGAGAAGTAAAAATGACGTGGTACAACAACAACAACAACAACATTTATTTATATAGCACATTTTCATACAAACAGTAGCTCAAAGTGCTTTACATATTAAAGAATAGAAAAATGAAAGACACAATTATAAAACAAAATAAATCAACATTAACATCGAATAAGAGTAAGGTTCAATGGCCAGGGGGGACAGAAAACAACACCCTTTCTCCCAGACTGTCCAGTAAATCGTACAACTCTAACCGTGCATAGGCCGTGGTGAAAGCAGCAATGACAACATTAACGCTACCAGGTAGGGTATACTTTTCATCGGTGTACTTCCATTGTATTTGAGCAATCTCATCAATTCAAAATAAGAAACATTATACTGTTTGGAGAAAATGTATTGCAAGAATTCCTCACAGTCCTTGACTAAGCTAGTAGTGAGATGGAGAGGTTTTTGCCCAAATTTACCCCAAAGAGAATTTAAAAACAACTTTGAAATCTGTCTCTTGGCTGGTTTTATGGCGATGTTATCGCGGTCAAATTGTACACTTTCCTTCTGATAATAATCTAAAATATAAAATATAACGGTCGCGGGAAGCCTCATCCGTACAAGTCATACCGGTTAAAGGATGGGTACTGTTTAAATCATAACATTCGGGACAGCCGTGATAAAAACAACCAGCAAATTCAAAGGCTGTCGGAACACCTTTAACTATGGCATAGCTGTCAAGATAAAAGGAACCCTTCTTTACTTCCCCAAGGTTTAGAGCGTGTCGAATGTTCAATTTTTCTGTTTCACAGAGATACAATAACCATTGAATAGATGCGTTCGAATAGTTTTTCTTACTACTACTGTAATGGTCAGAAGGAATTATACCTACAGACTTTGGAGGCATACAGTTTTGCCTGTACATGGCCATACATAGAGATGCCAGGGTCATGCACTGAAACGGGTCAATATTGCCAATTTTGATGACCTCGTCTCCGAATTTAATGCACGCTGTTCTAAGAATTTCGACGTCATTTTTACAATAAAAAGCCATCTCCTCTTTAAAATTAAAAACACCATGCTTGACACTGTCGTACCAGGTAAAAAATTCTTCCTTTTCTTTGGTCATCATGCTCTGAACACCGTAGCATTCAGGTTCAGGGTAGGGGCCGATATAATTCTGATTTTCAGCCGTATTGAAGAAATGGGGGAAATAACCTTTTGTGGCTTCAAACCCCATTGCTTTAGGGATGGCACTCAATTTCACTGTTAAAAAATTCAAAGAATCCATAAAATGTAATTTATAACCATCATCTGTGAAACACATCAGCTTATTTCCTTGAGTAGTAACACTAGGGTTCACACCGTTTTCAAACAAATACTTCATTAAAAAGTACCCATCGTAACCTTTTGAATTGTGAGCTATGAAGGTATAGCCTTGATACTTGGGGCGACGGTATTTGGCAAAGAAATGTTGTACACAATCTTCACCCGCCCAGAACCAGGATTTACCCTGCACGGACTTACAGTATATGTAATTAGGAATGTGCACCCCTATTTCTTGCCAACTTTCAAAATCATAAAACACGTATTTCTCGCAACGATCCTCAGACTTCAAGGTTTCTATAAAGCATTGATGGTTTTCTGCATCATTTTCAATTTTTGTTTTACAAACACGCCATTCCTTGGGCCGACATTTATGGGGTTTTGAGGCGGCATTCACTGTGTAAGTTTTGTAACACAGGGGACACATTTTTGCAGTGTCACAGGCCGCTTCCATATCGTTGGTCTTGTCGTTAAATTTAGGAATCGTATGCTGAATAAAACAAAATTGGGACCGGCAGTAACGGTTGCAATCACCACACTTGACAAGTTCTTCAGGGATCGGACGGCAATCTGGGGAGAAACACACGTTGCAGTGGCCTTCACAACGATGGCTAAGGATGGAGTGGTAGCTTGTGTAACAGTAGTCGCACAAGTATTTCATCCCCAGAAACCCCTTTAAATTCAAAATACCGTAGTAATGGTTGCCGTGTAAAAACATAAAATATGTTTTGGGGTTTCTACAATGGGAGCTTTCAAATTTAAAAAAATTTTCATTTCTTAGACACCTGTACCAGACAACAATTTTAATACCCAGCAAGTTTTCAAATTTATGCAAGTCCGCAAAGGACACTTTTTCATGCTCAGATAATCCAGCCCTGCTCTGAAGGTTATACGCTTCACGCATGCATAACTGTGGGCTTTGCCTGTACCGGTCTTCCATTAGGCTAAGCAGACAAAAGGCAAAACAGAGCTGATTCCTGTAATTATAAGAAATAATTAAATGCCTCATTTTCTTTCTATTTCATGGTTGAGTAGAGATGACACCTTGCAAGCGCCACGAGCGCCTGTGGTGTTATGGGTCCACAGCTCGTTGAGAAAAGGCCATTTGTAATAAATAATTGATGTGCTCGCGGCTTATCGAGGGGACGTTGGGCCATAGTGAGCCGCGGGACGATCCGTAGGGTGTGGGCGTTTCTCACCTAGTGCACAGGTGAGGAACTGCCCACATTCATGATTGTCCCGCGGCTAATGCTGCAGCTGCTGTGGCCCTCGTCATTTTAAAAAGAAGCGCGAGTCGGTTTTAGAGGAAGAAAGAAACAATCGGAGAGAGAAAGGAAAGGAAAGGAGAGGACGGAGGTTACCGGGAGCAGGAGAGGAAGCAGACGGTGCGTGAGTGTGGTGAGCGCGCGATCGAGCGCTCGTGGACAGCTGCATGGAAGCTGGGTGTTAGGCCGACACCCAGACTTTTGTGTTGATGTCGCTCCCGCTGAGCGATCAGGTAGCGGGAGTGACCAGGGAAGGCGACTGGCCGCAGAGAGGC